>NC_083519.1:6684166-6987196 GCF_032362555.1 Amyelois transitella | reverse complement strand
TTATCCCTGATCCTGCAT
Source organism: Amyelois transitella (assembly GCF_032362555.1). NCBI lineage: Eukaryota > Metazoa > Arthropoda > Insecta > Lepidoptera > Pyralidae > Amyelois > Amyelois transitella. The sequence continues at coordinate 6,987,178 of NC_083519.1, read as the reverse complement.
TGGACGTAATGGTTTACGGACTAAGTTTAATTCGCATCATGATTGGTTGTTTTTTGTGAAAAAGATGTCATGTGTAACAATATAAATATCATGTCTTAAGTTTTGAAGAGGTAAGCAGTGACATTGTTCACAAAATTCAAAGACCACGTGTTGCTGGATTGCTAATTGATATCAGTGGTTCAATTGAATGATAGAAGTGAGGACAAATAAGTATTTAAAAGTTGCCAGAGTTAAAAGGTGTTCATGGCAGGAAATTCTTGAAATATTTATAGGTTATATAAAGTTAGTACTGCTTGTCTTCGCAATTGGCGTTAAAATTTTATCGAGACTACCTACAATATGATGTATGACAAAATAACATACCTTAATTCTTTGTATTTGTGATATTTCATCACAAAAATGAACATCGATATAATTTAACAAAAGAGAATTACATACCTTTACCACATCCTATCTTTAAAATTTAAAATAGAACTAAAGCTTGAAACAACTTATACATATTTTGTCCTTAATAAGTAAAACAGTCATCATGGCTACGCTTTGTGATAACGAAAGCTGCAGCATTATGTTAATTCATCCGACTTTTGATACTTTTCCAAGATTTTATTCGAGTTTCTTAAGATATTTTTAAACAACTTAAAGTTTGGCTTACTTATATCGAAACTTGTTTTGACTATTTACACATAAATTTTTTATTATTTTTTTTTAAATTTGTGATCAGTCAAAAGATTCTTGATTGTTAAACAGTTTGTTTATCATTAAATTATACCTTCTCTTAATTCAGTCAAATATAAAATCAACAAGTAGGAATTAACATTGAAGGGACTTGAATTGTATGACCGTGGGCTCTTCCTTAAGAACATTCAGGTAGAACATGAATGAAAAAAAGTCACGTTCATTTTAAGAATCAAATTCTTCACAAAGAATATAAACATCTATTTCCTGTTGCTGCAGTAAAAACCAATTTCATTCCAAACCAGCTTTCGTACAGAATAGAAGCAATTGAGCATAAATGTGTTAAGTACCCAACAACAGAATCGCAAAGATTTAATTAAACATTAAGCAAGCAAATCGAGGTACTTTCATAAGGAACTCCGCGAAAATAAAATACAAACACAGACGAGTTTGCATTCAGAACGAGTATTTATTGTTCTGGGGAAATAAAATAAGAAGCTCTTTGTTATTTAATATAAAGTTTGAAAGCCGAGGTAGTAAATCTTGAGCACGACCCGGAATAAAGTGAGCCTAAAATTAAAAATAACAAACCTAGTGGGAAATGAGGCACCTTTAAGAGTGCTCGTTATCTTCGACGGCGTGGCCCCAAGAAAATAATCAGCGGGAAATAAACAAAGAAAAGAAAAGAAACGAAGCCTGAATTTGAGATTTTATAGTATTGTTCGCTAGGAGATTTACGGTTATCATCTTGGTGATATACATGTGGTTACTGAGCATTTACGAGCGTTTGTTTAAGGGATTAGATAATTATAAAATGGCAATAAAACAGTTAAAATTATACAACTGATACATATTTTTTTAATTTCACCTTCATCAAAAATGAGGCAACCATTCGGACGATTTTTGATATTAGTTAGGCATATATCACAAAATCTTACAAGACTTGCTTTTATAGTTAGTGTGATCAAAAATAAGCAATGATAAGGAAGAGACAACTACTCCATCTGTAATTTACATAATCTAATCATCATTTTTGTCCAACCTATTTACAATAACCGAATCTTAAATTAGCTATACAGTTTTATGATAATAGGTTTTTCTCTTCCATCTGCAATTTCGTCGCTGCACTGGCATATTTCCTGCAATTTAAAAAACAACTTTGTCACGGTGTTACGACATGTAAGTTTATTCTCTAATGAAATCTCAGAAGACGTCACAAGTAAGAGCACTAAACAACGCTTGCAGTGGAAATTCAAAGCAAATAAAAGCCGAGAATGCTTTTCGTTTAACTAGACACTCCACTTTAAATTGTCCATAAAATACGAGTATAAACATATATAAAAATCACGCTTCTTTCCCGCAGATAGACATAGACTACATCTTTCCACTTGCCACGATCTCTGCATACTTCTTTCGGTTTATCAACATTCATAACTTTCTTCATGCAAGCTCGAAGGTTTCGGGTACTCTTGACCAGTGGGAACTTTTCTATTCACACTCTCCTTGTACATTTGCTTAGTTAACCTGCTATCATTGATCCTTTCTACATGACAAGGCCATTATAGCATACCATAAAAGACGAGTGTCTGTATAAAATGGGTGAGCACATTTGCTTACCAATAAAAATATACTAAGTACGTAAATTAAATATACTTATTACCACTGTACTTTGTCGTCAAGATGTTATAATGACGATTACGAAAATCATCGTGATGGAATCTGCACATTCATGAAATTGATGTGCTAGATCGGCTTGCGTGAAGAGAAACTGAAATTATCATACACTAGATATGCAGAATGGCCAGATGAATGTCATAGTCGCATTTTACGACATCTATGTGCAAGAGATGGAGTGGTCATACTCTAAAATGTCAGGAAACACTGACATTATCGATTTCTTAATGTCACTTTATTGTGTCCTGATGGTCTTATTAAGATCATATCGATATTTAAGCAATATATGTATTTCATGTACAAACATCGGTCAGTCATAATTTTATTACATGTTTTGAAGCCCGATATTCATAAGTAGCAAGTCTGCCACTGCTCTTTGTACTCAGTAGTAATTTACCCATTGCAATGTCACGAACTTACCGTTACAATCCAATGTTTCTTTAACTGATTTCCCCTGTGACTTGAAGCATTTGTCGCCGTTTGTTTATTCTGTCACTGAGATTATCTTCACTGATAGATTCATCTTTCTCATTATTCTGGAAGAAGTTTAATTTAAAAGGCTTTTAAGAGCTTTCGTACTGATGTAGTAGGTAATAAAAAACCATAGCGTGTGCCAGTTGCTTCCTTCCCGTACACATAGATACTTATGTATTTAAGTAGTGACTGTATAATCACTTGCAGACTATACAGAGCCAACAGCCTTGAAAAGACTGAAAGGCCACATTCAGCTATATAGCTTTCCATTTCGTGCAGATTAGTAAAATTCAGTCAAGGAAAACGCTTCTACTTTTTGACAGTGAGCTAGCAACCTGTCAATATTTGAGTCTCAGTACTAGCTAAACGTGGCCTTCCAGTCTATTCAGGTTTGTGAGCTCTGTTTCCCACAACTCTTTCTACCCGTAATGGATAAAAACGTAAATATCTTTGTGAGAAAATAATATTATATTATGAATAGAAATAGGAGTGATTCTATGTATGTATGTATGTATCTTTGTGAGAAATACAGTGTAAACAAATAATAAATATAACATATTCTGCCTGAACTATGTTGTATAATAGCATTGTTAATTAACACTGTTGGAAATCGAAATTAGATGGAAACTTAAATTTTGTAAATAATATTGGGCGACTATTTATATTTCACACAATATAAGCCAATTTTTATCTTCCAGTGAGAAGTTAAACATGTACAATAGATAATTTTTTGAGTTTCTGTATTAATTTAAACTTTATTGCAGAAACTAAATTGAAGGCGTACTTAATTCCATATGACACTCTCTACCAGATTATTTCTCTAACCAAACATAGAAATAATTAAAATAAATTTTAATGTCAAAAATAAAATGAATACATAATATTTTTCTTAAAACTCCTCAATTTCGCCAAAATAACTTCGGTTGCAAAAGATTAAATGGCACGGAATGAGATGTGATCACCATTTTGAGAATGGCACAGATACGGGACAAAACATGGTGTCATTTGAGTCACACATTTACCCGAATGTTTTGACTCGTATGGTTGATGGGTTTTGTATGTGAATGTAGGTAATATTTGTATCGCTGACTCCTTCATTTTGTTTCATAATATCATCATATTATAATTATAAAAAATTCGTATATGTCTTTTGATATTTTTTCAAATTATTTATTTATATTTTTTTTAATTTAATTTCAATACATACATACGTATGATTGATCACGTTTATATCCGTATATATACTAGGAGATAGACAGAGCCAACAGTATTAAAAAGACTGGAAAGCCACGTACAGTGCAGCTAATGATGGAATTGAAATTCAAATAGTGAAAGATTGCTATACAATCGCCTAAAAGAACAATACTAAGTTTAGCAGCCTAATCCTTAGTCGCCTTTTAAGACATCTATGGGAAAGAGACTATGGTCTAACTCTTTTTCCTATTGATGCCGGTAATCACACGGAACTTTTAAAGACTGTTGGCTCTGTTACCCTGTAAGGAATTATGAGGTAGAAAGAGCTAACGGTCTCATAACGACTGGAAAGCCACGTTCATCTATACAACTTAATGATGGAATTGAGATTCAAATAGTGGCAGATTGCTAGCCCACAGTCTAAAAGAAAAATCCCAAGTTAATTAGACTAAGAGACCTCGAGAGAAATTGCATTATGTCATTAATTGCATCTTGACTCAGCACCAGTCATAAATAGCTACAAACATGGCACACAATAGTACAGCCATCCGAACTATCATGTAAGCTGCAACTGGCACTGGGCGATTCAACTATGCAAATTAATCGTCGTGTCACATACACTATGCTAAGTGCCACAAAACCTCAATTCTGTTCATTAGACTGCGACGTAACTGTTGTGAGAGCTTTTTATTATTGACACGCTTTGAAACCGTACTTTGATTGAACTTTGGTTACCCAAAAATAGTTTATATTTAGATTAGAGGATGCTTAATGATTTTCCTAGAAAAAGGCATTTTTGCAAATTGTTTTTTTTTTTTTTTTTTCACCAGAAGTTGAGTAATTATACTGTCTGCCTTCCCCATTCAAAAACAAAAACGTGACTAGGAACTCAATATGAATAAACGGTGTAACTTGTAACATACTAAAGGTTCAATACCGTCAATTTTATAATTGAGTTTGAATATGTTATTCTTAATTCATTCATTGAGCCTGTCGTCCATTTTGACACCACCCTTATCACTGTATTATTGTTTGCCTATATTGAGATGACTTAAAGAAGTCCCTTCCCGGGATATACCGGCTTTTGTGTGTAGCGTCAATTTTATTTGGCCGTATTATTGAGTTTTTTTTTTTTTTTTTTGTTTTGGTCGGTAGTTTTATGTCAAATGTTCCTAATTTTGAAATATTCTTTTGTGAGTTATCCATTCATTAAATACCGTTTTATTTTTTAATATTCGCTAAAGATTTTTGACATTTTATGGAAAAAAGATTTTCTCGATTCTACGAACTAGAAAAGGATAGGTCACATTTCAATAAAACTAAGAAAGATTTTACCCGAATGCAGTCACGAAATTCTATTTTAAACTAACTATTATAAAAAAACCAATTTCACTAACCTGGTGATGTAAATATTTATTATGGACTGGATATGTACATTTAAAGATTTTAAACTATATAACTATACCTACCTGCATATTTCATCAACGAAAACACACAATACGTTTTTTTAGAGTGAGCGAACAAAATATTGTAACTATATTTAATGATTGTATCTTTTAGAGCAGGTCAATATTGTATAATATGACCATGTGTTATATGTATATGCTATCATTTATAGAGTGGTGTCTGCTTAGATGTAATTCGATAATACTCTGTTATTTTTTAAATTCCAAGAATTGTCTTTGTTACATTCCTTTGATGTACCGATGTATATTATTCTCAAGTATTTAGAATATTCCCAATCTTGTGAACATCGTTTTTTCTTAAACAAACAAAATAAAAATTATCAGCTTAAGATGGGTTAGTTAACAGCACCTCATTTATTTATAAAAATAAAAACCTACAGTGAAGTTCACCCCAACTATAGGAGTTAAAGTCAGAAGTACTATTACGAAGTTTTCTTCAGGCTAATTGAAGTTTTTCTTAAAGCGTGTTATGAATTTAATAAGCTAAAGAAGACTGAGTTGGCTTCACTTCGTCGTTGCAATCTGTTGTATAGATTAAACGCTTCCAAAACTTATTCCTTTGCTTAAATTATTTAAAGACACGGCAGTTCGTTCTATCAGAAACTAGGTTAACAGAATATAACATTTTTTTTTGATTATGTTTGAATGCATTTATGGACTTTGCTTATTAATAAAGTTATGTTATACTTACCTTAACTTATATAAATTTTAACGTAGCCTTCGAGTCTTTTCTAAGATGTCATATTTATACTTCTACGCTTCGTGTGACGAGACAAAATGTTTTAGTGGTACTCATAACAGCAACCCCAAAACAAAATAAATGAGATTTTGAGCTCCATTTAAAAACACTGGTTTGTTATCATGTTTAATTTTTCAGCTTTTATTTTAACAGAAACAAATTGATCATACATTGGTCTATTAGATAAACTAGTTCAAGTCAACACTTTATTTATAAGCATGTGGAAAATCTTCCTAGTTTCAATTCTTCCTAATTTTCCTATCTGCAAGGACAGTTTGTACCAAAACTGCTCTAACCACGAACACACATTAGTCTGCGTTCAACTCTTGCTGCTCGTTAAAATAACCAACATACTGCCGAATAAACAGTTCAGACCAATTTATATTGGCTCCGACTACTGCAACGGATTTGCCGTAAATACGGTTAGAGTAAGTTTTTACGTAGTTATATCTTAGTGTTTAAAATTTGAAACTTAAGTTACTGACTTTTTTGATCAGTTTGATCAGTGAATAGCCGAATATATTAGTAGTAGAAAGTTGTAATTCTGTTTCAAAATGAGAGAATTTCCCGCTTAGATTTTTTACATTATTAAGTTGATATTATTGTTAACTCAAACGCACATTATACATATATGATATTAAGTATACAAAATGCAGAAAAAAAACTGGGAAACGAGTCCTTGAAAGTATATAGCTTAAATACTAGATAGCCTTTTATTTTGTGGTAACAATACCAGTTTACACACAAATTTTATCACCATTTGAATCTCAATTCTATCATTGAGCCAAACAGCTGAAAGTGTCCCATCAGTCTTTTCAGGACTGTTGACTTTGTCTACGCCGCAAGAGATATACGAAAAGTTGTGTAACTTATGATGACGCTTTTTTTCCGGAGTGGTAGGGAGAAACTACACCTTTTTACTGGTCACGATCCCTTCATACTTCTTTTTTATACTACTCGTACCTAGTCGATAAGACTCTTTCAGAATAAATAGGTACTCGTAATTCTAGCTTCTAAAACCAAACTTAACAGCCTTTAATGAGAACTAAATGTAGAATAACTATATTTAGTTTCAGACCACTGCACTAGTCATTAACATACTCAGACTCAGTTTGCCTGAAGGCACACTTGTTTGCGCTCTAAATCACCAATGTAACTCCAATAAAATCTAATGGCTGCAATAAGTTGTAACACATCTAGTTTGACCAATTTACTAACACAATAATAATACACAATGCAACTGAACTTACGATTACGTAACCATGGTGGGGAAGCACGAATTAAATTACTCGTTAATATAGTATCTATGGATTACGCCTTATTCCCGGAGGGATAGACAGAGAATAAATTTTTCCACTTATCGAAATCCTTGCATAATTCTTCCACATCATCCACATTCATCTTACTTAGTGATTCCTTTACAAAAACCATTCTATGAATAAATCTGGTACTACCATCTGATCTTCGAAGCCCTGTTATATAACATTTTTTTCTTTACTATAAATGTATCGGTATATCTGTAGTAATAATATATAAGAAATAAAACTTATATATGTAACTAAGACAAGAACAGCGAACAAGCGAAAAGAGAGATTGCGATACGATCGGAATTGCGATGCGTTTTTGTATAATTAAATAAATAAATGTGTAGTTTATCTTAAAAAAAGAGTTATTACTGAATAGCTTATATAGCAATTAGACTAGTACCTCTCTCTTACTTAGCCACTTCACAGCCTACGCTTAAGGATATTAAATATCAAATTCTTAACCAAAAGATCTCTCGAAAGTAAAGCTTGGAACAATTGCTAGTAATAAAAATGTGTGTTACGAGTAGAACAACAAACAGTACTTGATAGTTATTAACGTTACGTCTTGGTGAATGTAATACAACGCATTGTCTTTATATTTTTTGTAACGAGTTTCCGCTGCTAAATAGAAAATGTGTCTTACTACAAATTGCTTTTTCCCCTTTATTTTTCTTGTTTACTGTGTGAATAATAGTTTGTCCCTGTATCATTTTGGCTAAAAATGATGCACTATTTCTTTATCATTTTCTCTGACACTTATCAACTTTTAGGATAGAACTCATATTAAAATATTAAATAAAAAGGAATTTATCTCTCACATTCCTTATTACATTATTAGCTGACATATTTCAATTCGATCCAAGATCATTGCCAATGGTGCACCCCGAGAGGGAACCGGAACAATCACCAGGAGCAACAAGAAATAAATAAATATTGCATGCATTTTTCATTTTGTGGGGAGTTAGTTTACCCTTATTGGTGTCCTTCTTAATACTATGAACATGAAAAATAATACATAAAAATATTATCATGTTTCTTTTGCGGACGGTCTTTCCACTTGCTACGATCCTTGCATACTTCATTTGTTTCATCTACATACGTCATTCTTTCCTTGAATCGTAATCGTCAACCAGTAATCGTTAGTAGTTAGTTTATATGTACTCAACTTTATTACCTGATCTGTTATATATATATTTTTTTACCATTAAAGTTAACATTTTATATCGAAACTTCATTTAGCAGGCTAAAATCCTTGTTTATTTTGCATTTTAGCTCCATTCATCTTTTGACTTGCCGTCAGTGCCTTCGGTTTCAATACAGAAAGTGGTAAATTTATGAATGGATCCTCTCAGCCTTTATAAATAGCGTCCATCGACTTTCTATTAAGAGAGTTTTTGAGTTCTTGACTGATCTTAAGAAAGTTAATATGGACTAGTTGCATTTTTGTGTAAACATCGAATATGATTGTAGGTACGTGAGCGTTGGTAAAAATGCGTAATGCTTAGGTTTGAATCCTGAGTTACGTACATTGTTTGATTGCCCACCAATGTTCTTACGGTGGTAGGATTCATACGAAAAGCTATAACCTACCACTATCTGAATGTATGATTGCGCTTTTTTGAGTCAGCTGGTCGAACATAACGGATAGGAAGATACTTAGGTATCTAGATAGATAAGGTGGCATAAGATGTGGCTAAGTGGTCACTAGTCACGTCTTTTGAAATGTTTTCCCTTGTTTTAAACTGGAAGCCCCAGAAGTAATAAGGGATACTATAAAATAAAAAGATATCACAATCTAGGCAATATTTCCTCATTTTTATATAGGCTCCGTAAAACGACCAGCAAGATATTTCGGAGGCAGTTTCACAAATTTGTTATCCCAATGGAATTTTATCTGAAAACCGCTCAGCCACCGAACAGGGCAGAGTTCATTAGTTATTGATTTTATATAAACCCGACCCATTTTTTATTTTAATTAAAAGATACTGGTTTATTTATAAACATGGAATTATAACCGTTGCTTAACAAAAGAGCTTCATTGTCCAGGCAATAATCGATTGGTGAATAAGTATGTTTTATATTACTATCCTGGATGTTGAAAACAATGTGTTAATGGTTGACCAGACGCATGATGCAAACTTTGATTTGTTTATTAGCGTTTTTTGGTGCAACGAGAGGAATCACACCTATCTTATTTACTAAAAATATATGAGATCTCCATAGAACATCTTAAACTGCGGAGATTATCTGTCAAAATGTATACATACAACTAATTTCCTGGGCTGAGATCCGAAGTAAGGATCTTCAGAAATTCGAGCGGTATCATCTAAATCTCGAAGCTTAATAGGAAGCCTATAAAAAAGCCATGGAACTGACAATTTATATATAAGAAAAAACAGTATCCCTAAGATTTAAGCTAATTTCTTTAAAAAATCTTTGAACAAACCAATTTCAAAATTCGTCGCGCGTGCCCAACCTCCAATTTATTTGAAAGGAATTGGTATAATTAAATTATTTAATCCTCTTTAACTCTTATTATCTTTTTGTCTTTTGATTTCTGAAACAAACCTCCCAACCTTAATGGCCGACACTGAAGTTTAATTTGAGAAAACGTTTCACGAGCGTTTTAAAAGTGGAGTTTCGAGTAATCCTAATTTTGAAGTTACTTTTAAGTAAGAAATAGTATCAATCGGGACTTTAAGTGCTAAAGTATAAATGAACTTTGTGATTTTGTCGAAAGATAAAAATATCGTTTGATAAATTTGTGATTAGAAATGATAAATTACTAATTAACATGTAAAAACATAACGTACATTTAATTTGTTGTTTAAGAAGAGGTATTAAACAAACAAATACATTTGAATGTACGCAATCTTATTTTTGCATTTATAGTTAAGTATATAGGTATGGCATATAATAGGTATAAATATATGTGACTATACTAACAATAGTTCCTCGTCTCTATTCTGTATTCATACGTAGTTGCACATTCTGTCAGCTAACGTAAATTAATGTGCTGAGGTATGCAAAGTACATATAAATGTTTTAATAATCTCATGATTATTCATGAGCAAGTGACAGAGGTTGATAAATATTCAGCTGAATCCAGGTAATAATACGAAATATACAGATAAGATGAAGTGTTGGCTTTCTTAATCATCAATTATAGGTATGTTTTCTTAGGGAAGTTATATGGAGTAAGTACCTAAGGTACTACCTTACCTACTGTAGGTTCAAGCTAGAAGAATACTCGTCACTCTTGTACCTACAAAAAAAGTGGGTTACTGACAACTCTCAAGGGGTAACTCATATTTCATAGCTGTACGTACAAAACTATGAACAGAACATGTGATATCTAAAACCAGGTACACACTGACCCGACGAAAGCCCACGAATAGGTTTCGCGAGGTTTTGTTGGCTTTATAAGGATATTTTGAAGAACCCTAACGAGTAAAAGTAGAGCAAACATGTGAAAAACTAACTCAAAAACAAAAAAATATCAAAATGCAAATATTAATAGATTTTTTTTATTTAAAATTATGCCAAACAGAAAGAAATTGAAATGCGTATTATTTTTCTGGTTATATTTCCATGGTTACCCTCTTGTTCACGAACGTTTAAAAACAATATGTCTTATCGTTACTAGCTTTGAGTTTAACTGGAGTATTAGGAAGAGGAACAAAGTAAAACATATTGCCTTCTAACGTTTGTGAAAGGGGGCTGGTGTGTACGCGGCTTTTAATGATATACGGGGCAAATTGAACCCGGCCGGAAACTATTCTCGTCTCTATTTCTCATCACGTACGGATCCGGGATGCACGATAACGACCCGGGTTAAGAAAATGATGGGAACAAATATCGTTCTCTATTATTTTAGGTAGACGGGGAAATTGTCCACAGCAATATTAATAGTGAGATATTAAAAATGCCATGTGGTAAGGGAAAACATCGTGAAGAAACCTGCACATTGAGGCAACTGGATTTGTAACCATGATCGATCCAATACGAGTAAGATTCACCTGTAAAGGTGAAACAAAAAAAATAACAAAAAAAAAACAAGCTTTTTTGCAATATTATGCTACAATTGAATTGGGTACATTTTTGCAAATGTAATTTGTTAATTTCTTCAGAAAACGCTTATTGAATCCAGTCTCCATTGAAGATGCGAAGACCATTCATAATTTAAGTGAAAAGGTTTTTTAAATATGTTATCTGTTTTGTTATTAATACACAGAAATTGTTTTTTTTTATATAATAAAAGACATATTTCACATTTTCACGTAATTAAATATCATGATTCCTCAAAAATGTGACATAAATAATTAGTACATTACGTACTATCTTAAATATTTTTTGTTACAAAAACTAAACAAAAATTACATTATACACACAATAGCTAAAGAACGGCGCCAGCTTACTCCTGTTTTGAAAATATATATTCTTTCTTCATAATTATATATTCTATGTCCTTAAATGTAAATAATGTAAGATACATGTATCTTTCTTCCGTGTGCTGTAGATAGAATAAAAAAAAACTTATGTAATAAAGGTTCAAATAGTAACAAGTTGCTCCCATCGCCTAAAAGAAAAATCCAAATTGTAAATTCGTTTCCCTTTATCGACATTTACTTTTGACATTCATGTGTTTATCTTGTTACTTACATTGCTAACATTTACTTGACCCGAGAAGTCGAACATTATAACATGAAATTGTCCGAGATTAAATTTTTATTGGTGTTTGGGTATGGATTCCCGACAAAGCCCTCGGGATCTGTTCGGTTGTCATCTGTCCTCCTTTTATAGCCTGTGGTTATGCTACCCCGGATTTTCAATTAAATGTAAGGGTATGTACAAGAGTCTTTTTAATTCTTTGCGAATTTGGTATGCAATCAATCAGTGCATGCCTAAATACATTATATACATACATAAATTTAATCACGTTTATATCCCTTACGAAGGAGTCAGACAACAGTCTTGAAAAGAATGGAAGGCCACATTTATAAGCTGTACACTGGATTTCTAGATATACTTTACTTTTAAGTGCATATCTAGTCATTAATTTAAATTTTCGGTTTTGTGACTCTTATATATTTTTCATAACTTAAGGTGTCTTCCAAAAGAAAGTGATGTTTTCTTTTTAGATAATGAGGTGATTCAAACGTGTAAAAATTGTTTTTTTTTTCACTACTGAACAAAGTATACATATTGACAACATGGCCGTACGAATACTTACCATATTCTCCTCACGTAAGTACAAAACATAATTCCATGTTAATTAAAATTCGTTACAAAGCATGCCTATGTAATTAATAAAACTTTTCGGGGACTCAGTGACAAAAGAGTAATTAAACATCTATAGAGTCCGACATCAAAAGGATTTGTTTAAAGATCCCGGGTATAAAACCACTTGATTAGTTGCTGGTTGTGCCGTGAAAAACTCGCCGCTTCAAAGAAACTGGCGACAAGAAAAAACGACTCGGAAAGTCCCCGTCTCCTCATTTTTCAAACATCTCCTTTGGGTTTATAAATTTTAAGGAGCCGGAGGCATTTGAAAATTAATTTATTATTAGATAAACTTTGCTCTTTCTACGTTGTCGTCTAATTTTTAAATTACGATTCTTGAGTGGCGTGTTATAAGTTTGACGTGGTCGGTATGTTCAGTACAATTTCTGTCGTTTTCGTTCTTCCCGTTGCACTTTTTGCTAGTATGATTTAGGACGTAAAGTCAGTTCTCCTAGGTACATTATTTATGTATATAATCTGTGAAAGGTTTTTCGTTTAAAATTGGTTCTTCTTTTGGTGCTAAATGTTGGAATCCACTTTTAAATGTTTCTATCTTCTCATTAGTGTGTGTTATTACCTTCCGATGAACTTGAGCTTATACTTAAACTTGATATATTATAAGTTGGTCAAAAAACTGCTTTGTTATCTGCTGTATAATGAAAAATAACTAGAAAGCATTATATTGAGAAGAAACGTTGTCTCTGGTTTTATTAGGAAGAACTGTTGATTATATTAGGGTCAAACATAACTTTAATACGCGCCCTTTTATTACTATTGTTTTTTTTGTCTGAAATATTATTTTTATGAGGCTGATGAATCTTCTTTTATACATTTTATATTTAACAATAAAAATCCGCCAATTTATAAGTGAGAGCATACCAAACGAACATACACTTTGATCGCTTTTTTCACAAAAAAAAACTAAACAAGGACAGCGTTTCATGTAAAAATAAAAAAGGAGGCTATTTCCGTGATTGTTTAGCCATAAAAATATATGAGGTCACCGGGAGCCGAGTCAATACTGAAGTAAGTGATCCTTTCACATTTTCAAAGGGATTTTTATAGATAATGCGGACAAGCGGTGAACGGTAGTTGATATAAGCTAAATAGTTACATATATACCGTGTGGTTTAGAATAGGACCACTCCAACTCTTTGCCATGGATGCCGAAATAAGTGACTAAGGAGCACACTTATCTAGTGCGATCACAATGGTATCCGCAATTCTATCATTAAGCCATAAAACCGAATGAGGCCTTTCAGTCTTTTCAATGCTGTTAACTCTGTCTACCCTGTTATAAATGAAGATATGATTGTATATGAACATGTATTATATTTAGTAACTAAAGTACCTGTGTATGCACGGGTAATAATGTCGGATTATTGGATTAAGTGGAAATGTGTAGTTTCTCATTATCTCGAGACGTGATTAATGATCACTTATGATTTTTAAATGAACTGGAACAATAAAATATATTTAAATATAACTTAGTGCTGTGTAGTTCCCGGCACCAATAGGAATAAGAATAGGACCACTCAATGTGTTTCCCATGAACGTCGTAAAAGGCGACTAAGGGATATGCTTATGTACTTGGGGTTCTTCTTTTAAGCAATGAGCTGGCAACATGTCACTGTTTGAATCCAATTTTATCATTAAACCATACACCTGAATGAAGCCATTTAGTCTTTTCTAGACTGTTGACTCTGTTTACCCTGCGAGAGATATAGATGTGATATGTTATTTTATAAAACTTATTTTTAAGTACATTTCAATACTCTAATCCCATCATTAAGTCGTACATAAATATTTCTTCAAGATTTTCTGTAGATAACGTAATTTCTTTTCAGAAAAAAAATTAAACTTACATATTATTTTACACAAAACCCGAAAGTTATGTCGTCTTTTAAATTATTAACAAACTGTCTGGAACTCTGCAGTCACGAAATACGAGCTTTGCTGCTATAAATTAACCAAATTTTGAAGAAAATATCTTGATGATACTGTAATCTTTGGTCTTTTGGAAAGAAAAAAGTTACAAATGGAACATAACATAATCTGGCATTAATTAAATTCTGCAGAAATTCAGTATAATGACAGCAGGATTCTACAATCTAATCGAAATGCTAAGCAAGGACGTCTTAGGAATACCCACAGGAATGAAACTTAAGCAAACGCTTTAGCACAGACGTTATCTCCTAGACAATGAACTTGAGTTTAAGATTGTGTATTTGTATTTGAGCCCTCGAACAAACCTGGTAATTGTCAGGTCAAGGGTCAAGGGTCTAAACTGAAGAGCTTGTATGAAGAGAATTATTTACTGCCTATTCCTTCCGTATGGAGGCGAGATTTTTCATTATTATGTGACTTGTTGTAAAAGGCAGACTCTGAGCTATGAACCAAAAGGCTGAGAATATAATCTAGAACATGGTACAATAAGATATTATAATGAAATACTAAAGAAGAAAATGACAACAGCATTACGACAAAAGGATTTACGAGTGTATCAACCCTCGACTTATCAGGTCAAGCAACTGTCAATGTCATTTTGTTGGAAAAACTCCAATTGTTTCAATGTCTGAGCCAGCGTCTGTATTATTTTATCGGCGGCCAATCAGCATTTAGTCGTGTTCAGAATTTAAAAACACTAGGTATCCGAAGAAAGACCTCGATTAATTGACTTTTTTAAGACTGAATCTAAAAGCTTTTTAAGACCATCGTTAGACTATTTCATTGAGGCAGTTTTTTAAATCTTCTTGTAAAGATTTTAGATAGTTAATTGAATAGACTTGATAAACGTTGCATACTCGTATACTTATAAATTAAAACATTTTATATTGTGTTGGATGCAGGTCGCCTTTAACAGAGCGAGGCGTTTAGTACACCGCCCAAGGAATAATTAATAATGCCGAGTTTTGTTCCAGTAACTAATTATTTTAGGTTGAGCTGTAATGTTGCTATTTATGGTATACCCAGCTCTCGCTTTTGTTTTGGCTTCCTTCGGATTATTCTAAGACTGGTGGTATCGCTTAAGTTTCTCCAACAAACATCGAACACTTTCTTAAATATGATTTGTTTTCTAGCTGTGATTTGGTTAATTTAATTAAAATAATCATTTAAGGCTTATCGATACGATAATATACGAATTTAATGGATATAAGGAATCCTACTACTATTATAAAGGCGAAAGTTTGTGTGGATGTTTGTTACTCTTTCACGCAAAAACTACTGACCCGATTACCATGAAATTTGGTATGTAGGTAGCTGAAGACCCAGAATAACACATAGGCTACTTTTTATCCCAGAGTTCCCGCGGGATTGATAGGGTTTCCATGCGGACGAAGTCGCGGGCGGCCTCTAGTATATATATATGTTGAGGTAGTTTAATTTTATATCCTGTAATATAATGCAAGTTAATATTTTGAACTCAAAAGTTGAACTCTGCAATAATTAGAGGTATAGATAAAAATACTCACCAATTATAAATCTACTACAGATACTTACCCATAATAAATACTTATTACGTTCCTAAAGTACTAAAAAATAACATTGTGACGATTTTTTTCCCACAGTACAAACACTCCTGAGGCCACATCGATTCATTACACCGAGATGCATCAACACCTCACTTACCACTAACAACCAGCCATCAACCTCTGAACCTTTCCATTCTTAATACAAACATCAACCGAGGCTTCTTTATTACCCTTTGAAGTCAACTGTATAATTGATTTTCTACGTCGACGAACCTGTTTCCCATTTTCTCCTTCAAAGCTGGAGATGATAATCGCGCGCTTGGTAGCACAACCTTAATACATGCGCTGTTTTGTATTGCGGCTTATGAAAAAGTGAAAATGAGATTAAGTGTAACAATTTCACACTAAGCTTGTGTTCTAATTTTGTTATGAAAAATGGTGTTCTTTTGGAAAGTACATACGCAATCATCACCCTCACCCTGAAGGGGTAGACTGTGTCAGTCAATCAATACATCTATAGTAAAATTCTTTAATTACTGCTCATGCTAAGATCCCATCTTCCTTACCATCAGAGAGCTTAATGTCAAATGCACTCAAATTCCCAATGAAAAAAAATGCATGCATTAACTTGAGGAGTAATAGAAAAATATTTATAAAGCTTACCTTCGGAACCTAGGGTTGAAAAGCTAGTTTCATAAAACTTTATATTTTATGGATAGTCGTTAGCATTCTTTGTGTATACCGATAAATTTCCTTACACTATGGCCGAGACGCCGGAATCTATAAATTCCATTTAACAATAGATTCAAAACGTCGATGGCGTAATACTCATCGATGACCTGGCTAAAATGTAATGTGCATGTTAAGAATAAACTAAACGATACCTACAAAATAATTATACTTAGCATCATCGTCTATTTGTAATACTATTGGAGTATTATTTTTCTTACTGAAAAGTCCGTGAACCCAATGATATAAGGACTCGTTTTACAAATATAGTATTCATCATCTTCTGACGTTAATCTCAGATACATTCTTACCTCAATGGAGAGGAGCTCAGGATTTTGACCATGATTCTAAATTTATTGTAACATTGGTTTTTTACACGGACCGACTCCCATCTAATTCCCTTATTCGCCTTTTACGAATATGATAGTTATAAAGACCCTATTTGAATTTCATAACGTCATTGCTATTCATTCGAGATAATTATATTGTCATAGAATTGATAAAATAAATTTGTTTATTAATTCATTGCATTTGACACACCAAGTGGTTAACTTGACTTAATCATAACCCCAGGGTGTATCTATGCACATTTTCTGCAAAATTGGTACGAAAATCTCTTACAGTACACAAACACTGGAAATCCTAACGAATGAACCAACTAACAATGCGAGTTTTGTAATAGCTTGTTAAATAAAACTAATAAATTGTTGTTTCGCAATATTATGAAGTTTATTTATACCTTTACAGTCATGATTTAACATAGTCTTTTTCTGTTTACAGACGAGAAATTGTGTTATATTAACAAAAAATGTGCAACAACATATGAAATATCTTAAAAATAAGGTACTATAATCGGCTTAGCCTTTTAACTTCCTATTTATTTTATAAACAAGAAAAGTTCTAATTATTAAGAAGTTTATAGTTATCTGTACATGTTGTATTAAAATACACTTATATATATTTAATTAAATCTATTTTGGATTAGGTATTACACGAAATCTTAATTTCATCATTACATTTAAATAAATATTATAAATTTAATGATAACAAAATTCAGTATGTACAGGTTAAATCATTAATTATTACTTATAACTACATATCATAGTAATAAAATGTTATCTATACAATGTTAGCAACTATTCACTTAGCATTTAATCGTAACATGCCAACAAAATAAAAATATACCTAATTACTTAAGGAGACTTAAAACGGTTTTTAGTATTTACGCAATTTTAAATCCTTTATTTGTATATTATTGAAAATTTAAAGTCTTAAATGAACTGGGCAATTTTCTGTACCTGGAATAAGCTATTGGCTTAAATCATGGATTCAATAACCTTAAATTATGAGCAAAATTGATCCAAAATAGACTTTTTATATAAAGAATATCCCAATATATTTTTTGTCTTTAAACATATCACGTATGCTTAGTGCTAAGTTGCTAATATTGTGTAAACTAAGTTTGTAGTATCTTGCAGTATTGGCAAGGAATGTTCCCATAAGCCTTATTATTTACTCAACAGTTTATTGTTCCGTATACACGTGCCATTTTTGTGAGACGGCCTTCATAATGTTAGAGACAATATCAGTATTTTTTTGTTTATAAGTCATTTATGAAACAAAATGTCGAATTATATCAAACCTAGCTTGAAGAAACCTACAAAAAACACTTAAGTTTTCTTTAGTCTCACATTAAATTATGAAATAAAAAGAGTAAAACATTACCGTGTATGTGTCACAGAAATAAACTTGATTTTGATTGCCTTATACTGATTTTATTTCATATTGAAATACTTCGTCTGGATTGGGTGTGTCAGGTTTTTATACAAAGCAAATCCTATCTGACCGCAAAAAATTGTCATTGGTAGGTGGCCAAGGTGGAATTCGAACCTGTGCCTTTTTGCGCCACATGCATTTTAACCGAGCACCTTACCGATTTGACCACCGACGTTCCCATTTGAGACTATATTTATGAATTAACATTCAAAATAACATTCATTACAAAATATGTCGCAGACATATTTGGGGTGATTCCCAATAGAATATTTTGAATTTCAAGTTAAACAAAGTATTAACACCGTGATGGTAAATATAAATATACTCTGTGGTTGCCAAAACAGTGTTCCCTTGTTCCAGGTATCGTGGTGAACTGCAGCTTGATTTTCACCTAAAAAAATTGAATATATCAGAAACGTCGAAAGAAAATTTGTTAAAACGCAAACTACTTGTAAGTACATCACCAGATAAATCTAAAAAAAGAGGTCGATTTACAAATATCACGGTAGTATTTTCTGAAAAAACACCTGTTTTCTCACTGTTCTAGTGTTTTAGGCCTTGGGAATTATTGTCATCTACATACATCCTTCTGGGTTTTGTCCCGATTGCATACTTGACAGGGTTTGGCCTATGACAAGGGTATAGGAAGGTAAAGTAAGGAGCATATGTTGTCTGACGTCTTTGACTATATCAAGAAAGGAGCCTCTGACTTCTAATATTTTTTTCTATTCTTAGTCAAACGTTTACTTCAATAGTAATTTTTCTATTTGATATCATACTTAATAATCAAATATTAAAAACGATCATTTTCTGCATTTTAAACATGGTCTTCATATATTAATGAAACTGCTCTCACCACTTATAACGTGAACGTTGACAATCACTTGGGAATGATTTTGTAAAAGGCAGGTATACGTCCCACTGTCATTTTGTGAAGCTGATGCTACGCTGATTGTGGCACTAAAACAAAATATTTAAATTATCTGATAAACTGTACCATAGGAAATGTAAGAGTTCATTTTATAAAAAAAAGTGATGTACTTAATTAATGATACATATTTATTTGCATTCAATTTCTCTGAATCGGTTAAAATGTTAAAGAAAAAATAGAACTAAATATTTACCTCATGTTCCTCCACGTAACATTATCATAAAACTCTTTCCCCTGCTTCTTCCAAACTAGTCCATAAATATTATTCACTAGTGCAGGCACAGTAGGCCTGGCTGTCGTCACGACAGTCGTTTCCGGCGCTTTTGTTGTAGTTGTAGTACTTATACTAACTGTTGAAGTCAGCGTCGTTGTTTCCACGCTCCAACTTTTATTCAAATTTAAATCTATTCTATTAAATACAGTGCTCATTTTCTTAGTAGTTAACTCTGTAGTAGTCGTAGCTTCGGTAGTGGTGGGAATGGGCGTTGTCAAAGGAGCTTTGGTGGGGAGCGTTGAGACGTAGTCTTCTGATATGATACACGCTAAGTTTATAGAGCTACCCGCTTTGTAGAATCTATCTTTGACGTCGTGGGTTTGGTCGTTATTTATTGTAAGTACGGGAGCTGAAACCAAAAAATAAAAATATTTTTCTACACAAAACACCAACAAAGTTCATATTTAAATTGTACCTAATATACTATTACTGAGGATTAGGTATTACTGAGGATGGAAATTGCATATCTGTTCTTTTTTGATTCCCTACATTTTTTATTATCATAAAAGACTCTTGCTCAAAGCAACGCGATCTGTTGAAGTTCGGAGAAACAGTTTTCAAATGAGGATTAATATCTTTAGATTACCTATCTTTTAAATTTTAAATTGAGTGTCCATTCAATTACTTTTCTTTTCAAGATAAATAATATATTTTTTTCTTAAAAGACTTGTGTCACAAAAATATTATTAAATAAAATATTCTTCTTTCAGTTGAATAACTTTAAAATATCCAAAGAATTTTCATTTTCAAAGCAGTACGAATCTGGGTGATAAAATTTTCATCACAGAAAACATTGAAAGCGACCTCTGAGCTTTGTTTATATTTATTTGATACGATGTGGCGACGTGCGATACAAATGATGAAAACCAACCATTATATAAAATAGAAGTCGACGTGTTTTTAGAAGCTTCAGACATCCGACATGACTTGGGAGATGAGATTCTAGAGAAAAATGTTTTCCTAAAATGTTTGCGTAGATCGTTGAATGTATAGAGTTAAAGGCAGTTTTGTATATTTGAAAGCATCTTTTTCAAAGCTTCTTTATAACAAACTTGCGAACCTTTTTTGTGACAACGTAAAATATAAAATATAAATCAACGAAACCAATTTCGAGATAATTTTTAATTTTATATCCCATGAGAAAATAGACTGGTGGCTATCTAAAGCATAAAAAGTTTAAATAAAAGTTTTTTAGTCAAATTTTTAAGATAGATTTTTTATTTTATTATAGGTACATAGGTAACCTATTTTTACTCTCGTCTTATTTTTTTGGATTATTTTACTTCAACTTCTACTTTTGCAATTGATATATTTATACTGTTCAATTAGCAAATTTGTTGATATTTAAAAAAAATAATTAAACTAATCAAAGTTACTCACGCAGTACAGTTAAGTTGACAAAAATCGTCCTAGGCGGGTGCGTCGCTATTTGGCACATGTAGTTCCCAGCATCGGACCTTTTGACCGGGTTCATGCTGAGCCTCCAATTGTTTGGGTATTGGAACTTCACACTTATCCGGTTGTCACCGGTGTAGGCCGCTGGCCCTACGGTGAGGAGCTGCGCGGAGTCCGTGGAGTTCCGCATCCATGTCACCTGGTTACAAAAAAGAAACTATATGAAATTATGTCAAGACGGAGATAGGTAGGTACATCTCACATTTAATATTTTTCCACGTACATTTATTTCTAAGTCATCGATTGAACCAGGTTTTTTTGTCATAGGTAATCCGCCTATTCCAAGGTTACTGTTTTCACTTTAACACCAGGTGATGAAAAAATAAAACGTTAAATTTTGCTAAAAAAATCCATACATATAATAAAACTGTAACTCAACTTTGTCTGTACATTGAAGATATTTAAGAAAAAAAATTATAAGGGGTCTTTTTAGGGTCAATAGAAGCCTAAACAATTTTTTTTAGAATTTTTGTCTGTCTGTCTGTCTGTCTGTCTGTCCGTCTGTCTGTCTGTATGTTTGTACGCGCATCACGCAAAATCTACCGAACGGATCTGAACGAAATTCGGCACAGATATAGTTAGTAACCTGGATTAGAATATAGGCTACTTTTTATCCTGAAATTCTATCCCAAGGGGATGAAATAGGGGGTGCAAGTTTGTATGGAACTTCGTCATTTTTGATTTGAATCGATATAAAAAGCTATAAATAATTATACATACATACATACATATGGTCACGTCTATATCCCTTGCCGGGTAGACAGAGCCAACAGTCTTAAAAAGGCTGAATGGCCACGTTCAGCTTTTTGGCTTAATGATAGAATTGAGATTCAAATAGTGACAGGTTGCTAACCCAACGCCTAAAAAAGAATCCCAAGTTTGTAAGCCTATCCCTTAGTTGCCTTTTACGACATCCATGGAAAAGAGCTGGAGTGGTCCTATTCTTTTTTGTGTTGGTGCCGGGAACCACACGGCACTATAAATAATTAATTCTTATATTTATTATGATGATAAAAAAATAGCATTTTATTGATTTAATTCATTATGCTTTGTTCATTGATTTAGTTCCCGTGGTTTATATATTTATTTTTTGACCACCCGATACGAGATGGCGCCTCATGAGAATTTAAGAAATAACACGATTGCAGCCGCCGGCAAAATTTTTAATTAATTAAGTTTTAATTAAGTAATTTTAGTTTCGCCAGTACTTACTGTTTCACCACATCTTTAAGAAGATTTTTTTTTATATATGAGAAGATTTTTTTATGTAGGTAGTTTGACGCACCCCGCATCGGCGACGGTTGCCATGTTCCTCAAGATTAGCAGGAATAACACACCTATAGTAACGTCAGTACTTACCGTTTCACCATTGATTTAGTTCCCGTGGTTTAGATATTTATTGTTTGACCACCCGATACGAGATGGCGCCACATGAGAATATAAAAAATAACGCGATTGTAGCCGCTGGCAAATTTTTTAATTAATTAAAAATTCGTTTTTCATTGATTTAGTTTCCATGGTTAAGACATTTACTTATTTGGAGAAAATAACAGGGAATCGCATTACGGGTGGTACCACTGTATTATTTTGTGGTGATTTCCGCCAGACTCTACCCGTAATAAGCCGAGGTACTAGAGCTGATGAAGTAAGCGCATATCTCAAACGATCCATACTCTGGCCTCAGGTTAGGAAATTAAGTCTAACACGTAATACGTTAGGTGGTAACCCTCGAGCGCAAGAATTCTCAAATGTGTTATTAAAAATCGGTAATGGTACGTTGCCAGAATCGAACGGATTGGTGACTCTGCCAGAGAACCTCTGTCAAGTAGTGACTTCGGTGGAGGAACTTATCCATTTCGTTTATGGAGACCTATCTCAAACATACATATAATAAAACTGTAACTCAACTTTGTCTGTACATTGAAGATATTTAAGAAAAAAAATTATAAGGGGTCTTTTTAGGGTCAATAGAAGCCTAAACAATTTTTTTTAGAATTTTTGTCTGTCTGTCTGTCTGTCCGTCTGTCTGTCTGTATGTTTGTACGCGCATCACGCAAAATCTACCGAACGGATCTGAACGAAATTCGGCACAGATATAGTTAGTAACCTGGATTAGAATATAGGCTACTTTTTATCCTGAAATTCTATCCCAAGGGGATGAAATAGGGGGTGCAAGTTTGTATGGAACTTCGTCATTTTTGATTTGAATCGATATAAAAAGCTATAAATAATTATACATACATACATACATATGGTCACGTCTATATCCCTTGCGGGGTAGACAGAGCCAACAGTCTTAAAAAGGCTGAATGGCCACGTTCAGCTATTTGGCTTAATGATAGAATTGAGATTCAAATAGTGACAGGTTGCTAACCCAACGCCTAAAAAAGAATCCCAAGTTTGTAAGCCTATCCCTTAGTTGCCTTTTACGACATCCATGGAAAAGAGCTGGAGTGGTCCTATTCTTTTTTGTGTTGGTGCCGGGAACCACACGGCACTATGAATAATTAATTCTTATATTTATTATGATGATAAAAAAATAGCATTTTATTGATTTAATTCATTATGCTTTGTTCATTGATTTAGTTCCCGTGGTTTATATATTTATTTTTTGACCACCCGATACGAGATGGCGCCTCATGAGAATTTAAGATATAACACGATTGCAGCCGCCGGCAAAATTTTTAATTAATTAAGTTTTAATTAAGTAATTTTAGTTTCGCCAGTACTTACTGTTTCACCACATCTTTAAGAAGATTTTTTTTTACATATGAGAAGATTTTTTTATGTAGGTAGTTTGACGCACCCCGCATCGGCGACGGTTGCCATGTTCCTCAAGATTAGCAGGAATAACACACCAATAGTAACGTCAGTACTTACCGTTTCACCATTGATTTAGTTCCCGTGGTTTAGATATTTATTGTTTGACCACCCGATACGAGATGGCGCCACATGAGAATATAAAAAATAACGCGATTGTAGCCGCTGGCAAATTTTTTAATTAATTAAAAATTCGTTTTTCATTGATTTAGTTTCCATGGTTAAGACATTTACTTATTTGGAGAATATAACAGGGAATCGCATTACGGGTGGTACCACTGTATTATTTTGTGGTGATTTCCGCCAGACTCTACCCGTAATAAGCCGAGGTACTAGAGCTGATGAAGTAAGCGCATGTCTCAAACGATCCATACTCTGGCCTCAGGTTAGGAAATTAAGTCTAACACGTAATACGTTAGGTGGTAACCCTCGAGCGCAAGAATTCTCAAATGTGTTATTAAAAATCGGTAATGGTACGTTGCCAGAATCGAACGGATTGGTGACTCTGCCAGAGAACCTCTGTCAAGTAGTCACTTCGGTGGAGGAACTTATCCATTTCGTTTATGGAGACCTATCTCAAATAATTCATCACGAGGATTCTTGGATATGCGAGCGAGCAATCCTAACACCCAAAAATGAACAACCAGCTGCTAATAATTTAAGTATTTTGGAAAAAAAATTATATACCAATCCATAAATACAGTTTTAGATAGTACCGATGCTACAACTTATCCGGTAGAGTTCCTTAATTCACTTTCGGCATCTGGACTGCCCGCGCATACAATTGCACTAAAAGTAGGCATTCCAATTATGTTGCTACGCAACTTAACGCCGCCGAAACGTTGTAATGGGACTCGCCTTAAAGTGGTGTCGCTTCATAACAATATTATAGAAGCTAAAATTCTTACTGGTTGTGCAGCTGGTGAAATTGTTTTTATACCGCGCATTCCCCTCATTCCCAACAACTTTCCATTTCAATTTAAGCGTGTACAGTTTCCAGTGGCTATATGTTTCGCGATGACAATTAACACATCGCAAGGTCTTGGAGCAGCCGAAGTCGACCTCAGGACGAATTGCTTCTCACACGGACAGCTACGTCGCTTGCTGGCGGGTCACCAGCTATGACAGTTTATTTGTGATGTCTCCAATGGGCAAGACAGCAAATGTTGTATACAAAGAGATACTTTAACTTTCTATTATTATAATTTCCTTTTTTTTTGTCTTTAGAATTTATTCGTTTTTAACAGCTGCGCCCCCGAGACTTTGCTTTTGTAGGAAAAATAAATTATGTTCTATTCCAGGCATTATTCTTCCTAGCATCCTCAAACACGCACCCACGTAGGCACATCTATTTTTTTGCATAATATTAGTTTATGTCAATGCAAGCCTCTTAATCTAAGCAATCTTTTTATGGAAGCGAAATTAACGCAGGCGAAGCCGCGGGCAAAAGCTAGTTAGGAATAATTGCAAACTCATGTGGTCTTTGGCTGTATAAACAAGTGTCAATTCAATCACTTTTAATGAAAAGCTTATGAGGCGAGTAAAAAACAATTACAACTACGCTGTATCAACAATTTATAAGGCGAGTTCTATATCTACTCCCAAAATCAATACTACCATCCCAAGTTTCGAAAAACCCTAACTGGCATGTTTACGATTATTTATTTATCAACATTAGCCCTTGAGACAGCAAGTTAAACATTGATTTATGTTCAATACAGAATACATTAGCCACATCAAGTTGAGGCATTGAATTATCTACAAATCCAGATATATTTTCAAAGTATTTGTAACTCATTCTTCTTTAGATTTCGTTCCAAGACGTTAGACATTTATTGATGGTTGCATTCTACAATCCCAGGGGATAGAAACATGAGCTCTGACCAAGTTTTCAGTCAGCAATATGTGAAGAGAAATCTCTTCAGAATTCAATTGTATCGGAATGAGTTTCACGAAGAAATAAATTTAAACGCTATACATTTTTCAGCAAATATCGTCATTTATTTTATAGTGAAATGGTTTGTTTAATGCAATGGTTCGCGTATAAGTACCTACCTAAGTCACAAGCATAAAAAATTGTACGTACATTCATAAAATTGTCACCAATAAAGCCAGAACTGTTTATTTATTTACCAAATCAGTCAAAGGAGTTTAAATTACAAACAAGGAGAGATTAGCAATCACAAAATAGACGGGCATCCCACCCATTAATTGTAAAAAATATTATGCCTAAAACCCCCACTAACATCACTTTTAACTATAATCTAAGAAAACATATGAATTCTAATTCAATTAAGGTCGATAAAAAGTGTTGTGTTTTTGAGATGGTTAAGGCGGTAGCTAAGTCGATGTTTGACACAGAGAGTGCAGAGTCACTCGGCTAACAAATATCGTTTTTTGTAAGAAACAAATCTGAAAAGTACATTTACAAAACATTGAAGGTACCTTCGTCTATTCCTTGCCTATATTATCCCTTGGGAAAACTATTACAGGAAATAGGAGCACCCCATTTTTTCATGCAAAAGAGATGTATTCGAGGCCAGGTTATTTACCAGTGTTACCTGTACCTACAAGTATATTGTCAAATCTAAAATTGTCATTTTAAAGATAAACTAGAACTTCTAAATCACTAATGCGAAATGCAAAAAAACGGAAAGAAATATTATTAATTAATTATTTTTAAACTATATTACATTTATAATAAACAAGATTAAGTGAAGAATTCTTCAGTAAAATAAACTTGCCAAGTTCGTAAACTTAATCCCGTCCTAATAAACTTAATAGAACAAGACTATAGTAAGGTTTATAGTGTTGTTAAAAAGGCTTACTACAAATCTGACAATATTTATAGTTAAATGAAAAAAGTCTTTAGACTCATAAGCCCAGTTAGTGATGAAATTGATATACATAGATATAGTATCTGGTATTGTGGTTATAAAAGACTTTTGTTTTCATAATTGTATACAAGTTGTCACTTATTGACGTCAACATAAGTCTAATTATATCTACTACCGCTTCAAAAGCGCATGTGTAGAAGAAGCGGCGGAATATACTACACTGCAGCATTTTCACCGAACTTAAATATACATATATATATCTCCTTTATCCAAAACATGGACCAATGTACATTGTCTACATAGTGAATAGTGCTTATGTTTGTATATTACCGTTTTGTCTTTCAACATCACAACGCGACAGTTGAGCAAGGCTTCGGCGCCCACGTGGGAGGTCACTTGCGTGTACTTCTCATCCTGGAAGGACGGGCCCCAGTGGTGCTCGTGGTGGTGGTCGTAGTAGCTCTGGAACGGGACATAGTGCCGGGACTCCTCTGCTTTGCCTGTGAAAAAAAAGGATAAAATGTCGCAATTTGAAGCTGAGTACTAGAAGCGGAAGTTGGTGGAGATAGGTTTTTTGGAGAGTTTGGTCATTAAAAGTACGAATGTTCTGTTTCATACAAACTTACATAATCACGCCTTTGCACCAATTATTAATTTTCTTGAACTTTATTGTACCAAATACAATGTACAATGGATGGATAACCAGAAGGCTTTCTCTACAAGTTGAACCTTTAAACGAATGTATGTAATTTAAGTAGACAATAGTCACACTACTCTTAAGGCCACGTTTGCTAGATGCCTTAATGATAACATTGAGATTCAAAGAGTGGCAGGTTACTAGGTCATTGTTTAATAAAATTGAGTTATTTTATTCATTGGCTTATGGCGCGGGAGAAAAGGTGTCGACGTAGCATGGCACGCGCGCCGCCTTTTATTATCGCGCGATAAACTATCGCTGTTACGCTTTTTATTATGACGGAAACGGGACAGCAATAGTTTTTCGCACGATAAAAAACGCGTCGCGCATCCCATGCTACGGGAGCAGCTGGTGCACATTATGTTTCACTACCAGATCAGCATGACAGACAAATATAAACTCAATGATAGAAATACACCCTTTTAATATAATTGTATTTATTAATAATTATTATTTGCCAATTTCTCGGATTGATAGAAGTTATCACCTAGATGGAACTTTTATTACACGATCACTTGGCATGTGCTATCAATAAATCATTCGTTTTATTTACGTTTATTTTATGGGTGTAACCGTTTGTCATATTCGAATCAAATTAATATCGGCATGTCAAGTTATCGACATGGTTTTACGGTAAAATAAATATATCAGTGTTAATGAAAATGCATATTTACTAGAGGACGCCCGTGGCTCTACTTGAGTCTGGCGAAAAATCTCGTCGAAAACGCGGGAATTTCGAAAAATCCTCTCTTAGTACTCTAGACAACATAAGGAACCTTACATAGCAAATTTCAAGTCTCTATACCCAGCGCACGGTGGGGCAATAGACCCTCATTCGTACCATCAAATCAACTAAACCAGTTAGACCTTCTAAAATGGATCGGATGTTATCAAAGACGTGTCTTCTTCTAGAAATAAACTCAAATTAACTCAATTTTGGTGATAATATTTTTTATTTATTTAAAAAGGTACATCATATTATTATTTCAATAAACTAAATAAATTTAAATCCTCCAAAATTCGTAGTTATGAACAATATTGGGTTATTATTAAAGATATGTTAAGGCACCGTCATCGTCATCGTCATCATCGTCATCATCATCATAATCATAATCAGCACCTTTATCAACTGATTTATTTGGAGATGGAGCTTTTAACATGAACAGTGCTTCTTGAGGGATATTTTTAACTTTGTTTTTGACCGGTTTTTGTTTACTTGTGATAACGGGATCAGAACTTAGTAAAAAAAAGTTAAAAATATCCCTGTTCGATTGCTGCCTACTACATTTCCTAGAATGGTGCTCCCTATAGCGCTTAAAGTCCTTATTTCTTGCCTCCTGTGACTCTTCTGTCAATTGTCCTATGGGCAATGTCGCAAATGATATTATTTCTGGCCCATGAATTAAATACTTATGTAAGGTAGGTGGCATGTTGTACCATGGGTATAAAGATACGAAATATCTGGCAGTATTAAGCGCAAACAACCTGTACTTTTCACTATCTATGTCAAATCCACTTGATATAGTGATCAAAATTATGTGCATCTTTTTAATTAAGTCAATGTCTATATGAGTAATTTCTGCGGATAGCTCTGGATTTTGAAAAAAACGCCTGGCTGTATTGCCATCGTTGCTATTTCCAAAACCAGGTTTGGGTTTGTCTACAATAAGGCCACACTTTTTTCTAAACTCTGTTTGTATGCGAGTTTTATTTTCTGAAACGATTTGCTTGTCGTCCTTCCCACGAGCTTGCCATCTTGCTATGGGCAGCTTGTATGCTAAATGTAGTAGACATTCGAAGCATCGAATCCAACCGTGCAAAATAGAAAGACCAAATCTCAAATTATCGGTATTCACATCCCTTTTAACCATTTCATCTATGTTATTGAAAAGTTTTGATGTTGCACCGCATAAAAAGCATTTCATGGTTGATGTGGTTTCTGTCAGGGCATTACACACCTTCCCGTCCACCATAGATAAAATTAATTCGTAACGAATTTTTAATGTTTTGTTCTCAATATTTACAGTACTTTCACGAAGATTTGATATTTGGTTTTCTATTTCACGGTTTTCTTGAATAGACACATCAACAGATTCCTTCTGAAATTCAATTTTTATTGGCCTACAATATCTTGTTGACGCAGGACTTGGGTTTTGCCATATGACGATATCATTAGCTACCAATCTTAGCGGTACCAGACATGTAATAAATACAGCTGAATCGGTAGCTGCAGAGTCTTGAAATGCTTGCTTATAAGAGCTATGACCGGAAGACCCGTCAAATCCCCATTTAGATACTAGACATATTTCATTGCACCGGTCGAGGTCGTCATTCAGGGTATTGATGACAGGAATCAATGTTTGACATAATCGCATAGAAGTGTGATCTAAAAGAGATTGTAGCTTGACAGAAGCACTAGTTTCAGTTACGGTAATGTCATGAGGGTAACATAGCTTTTTAGCAGCCTGAACTAATTTATATGAAGGGAATTTTTCCGGAGCTCTTCGTCGAATCACATTGTACGCCTCACGGGAAAGCTTTGCTTCTATCATATCAGATAAAGCATCTTCAGCTGACACTAACTCTTGCGGCTTCAAGGATTTCTGATAAGCTTCTTTATAAGCCTTGGCTTGTTCTGGATGTTTAGAAATATCTTTAATAACTTTTGAAGCTTGCACTTGACCTTCAGATCTTAAACTCATACAAGCAGCATAAACTAATTCTTTGGATGTCATTGATTCACGCAACTGCTTGGTTTTAGCACGTTTGCTGTTATCCGAAGAATTCTCAAAAGAGGTAACGGGTCGGCCGCGTTTAAGTGTGGACTTAGTGCGTGGAAAAGAAATTGATGTCTCAAGCCATTCTTTGTTATTAATACTAAATTTGTTTTCAGTTCTACTCGCTTTTGCCCATCTTGATTTGTATTGAGACTTGAAAGCACTCAATTTCTTTTTCATATACTCGAAGTCACAACCAATTCGTTTTTCAAGCTCTTTAATTAAATGCATGTATCGTTGTTCTAAACTATTCTCCCCAGAACTATTCATTATGCTTATAAGTTCTTTTCTTGTAATAAATAACAATTTATTAGACGTTCCTGAAAGAAAATAAATAGTTCTAAATGCGAAAGTCAAATATGATAAAAAATGTTTTCTGTGAGTCATGAACTAAAAATTGACATACTTCGTATAGTGGCAAAAAGTGGCAAAATTTGAAACTTATTTCTAAAAACCTATAAAGTAAAGAATATTTTCGTATAACAACCATAGCTTAATATTGCTTTGAACTCAAACAAAACATCGAATGTTTATAAAATTTCTCGTAATTCGATTATAAAACTTTATTTATCTCGGCTACTAGGAAGTATTTACGCAATGAAAAAAAAAGAATGACTAAATCACTGTTACATACCTGAGGATGAAGGTTCCATGTCTAAATAACACCAAAAATAATTCAATTTAGTGAGAAATCGCACTTAATTGCACGTAAATTACGAGCGCTAAATATCTTATCGACAATATACGGATGTTTACTTCTCTTTTATAACAAACTAAGTTCGTAATGAGACGTTTCAATACTGTCGATTGATACCTCGGTTAGTTATCTTAATAAGTGATATAATAAGGGTACTCTGTAATCACTTTATTTTATTGAAATATCGGTACAGTTTGAGGGTAGCGGCCCCACTGTGCAGCGGTTTGAGATGGGCGTCGTCTGTCAGTCAGTCACTCATAAACGGAAGATATATTATAAAGATTTTGAATCGTAAAACACGCTAAGCAAAAATATTTATTGTCTGCGCAAATCTGTAAAACGATTTGTTAAAAAATACTAGCGATCAAGTTCGCTCAACTCGCCTCGCAAAATTAACGAGGGTAAGACGAATGACTTAGATGTTGACGAACCTTTGTGGTTGAGAAGACAAATGTTTCCAACTCAGGCATTTATTCAAGCTCGACGGCTGTCATTGTTTCCGTCTAAGTCCTCGGGAATTTCTACTTATCAAACATCGTTGTTTTCCTTGTGGATGAATGAACTTAGCTATACCAATATAGGTATTTAAAGTTTAAGAATTTGTTTTCATAGCTTCTGCTTTCGCTTCCAGCGTTAATCTAAAAAACAATCGTTCTTATAGGAAAAATAAGTTCAGTCAGAAGTTTGCACACTTACAAACGTTTATGCGATAAGCATGTTTCTTTACTCTTTCATACGCGTATAAAGTATTAACTACTACTTGGTACTTACTTACTATGTTCAAATTTAAAGTCCGATTCATGAAGGATGATAAGTTAGATTGTGTAGAAGTTGAATTGTGCCTCATGATAGAAAGACGACAAGATAGGTATTTAACCGGTGAAAATAAAATATTGACAAAAATCAAGTTGTTTGTCGTTTAGCAAATACCGATCCTTATTCTTTCATGTTGAAAAATTTCCGTGCCAAATTTTGCGGCCCCTGAAAAACGTCGACATTACATAATATAAATCTTAAGACTACATTTATAGTGTTGAGTGAATGTTTATAAACCTATTATATACGCTTGTTATTCATTTTGTAGTCTCAAAAAGAAGAGACGCTGGTATTTTAAAAATAATTCTCGAGTTCGCAACTGGCTAATTATTTCACTAAATACGTGTTGCTAAAAATAAAGCTACGGCAATGTTTTTTCAGCATTAAAACAGGGAATGAAAAAATACCAAATTTCTGCCTGCTCACAGTCCGAACACGTATTGAGCTTTTGTTGAAAGCCAGATATGAAAATACGTTATAATATTTTTCAGTATTTTCCTCTCGATATTAACATCACGTCTTCGGTCCTTGAGCCTTTATTTTGTTAATGAATCCTTCTTTCCTTGTGTCGTTTTCCTGGTTGCATTTTGAGGTTATATCGCAATTCGCTGAAGAAATCTTTATATGATGTTTTTAAGCAATATTGAATACCTAAAATTATAGGTGTTAAAAATAATGTACGGGATTTTGTCAAAAAAACTACACTCAAAAAAGATGAACTTTTTCAATACATTCTTTTTCTTCCTCCTGGCGTTACATCCTCACCTAGACAGGTGACTCCTTTTTAGACAAAAAGGAGACCGGTGCGTGTATGTGACCACGATAACGAATTTGGTAAGTCAGGTTCTTTCACAAAGTGAATCCCGTTTAAAGTCCGTAACCTATTCAGGGGAACCTAACCCATACTATTCTTTATTGTTATGTGCGTGAGACTGCTCGTAAAACAATTATGCAAAACGTGGTCCAAAACGTGAATAGTTCGCTTATCTGTTTCAACTTTTCGTATAAATTTTGTTGAACGTTCAGAAATTATGGCCGGAATTAATTGTCCTGTATTATTTCGGTTTGATAACACCGGTATTATCGTTGTATCTTTCGGAAGTTTCCCATTGTTAAACTTTTTGCGTTGTTTTATAACGAGTTATTTTTGCGTATTTTGTTTTCAAAAATATTTATGGGGGTTTAAGTTTCGGGTGACTGTCAAAGCTAAAATGCCTAATTTTTTTACTTAAAAATATCTGCTGCAGTTGAGAGATTCTACATACTATTGTATTTAGCAGAACCCAAACTATGAAACCAATGGCTTTGATACAATTTGTGAAGAGAGTGAGAAAGAACCAGACAAATGTTAAACTTGACATACAAAAAATCACGCCTCTTTCTCGAAGGGATATACAGACACTACATTTACAAAAAGGACAGAAAAATTCTTGGCGTCACGAATCCAGAATAATATACAAGCTATTGAAGACTACTGCCGAGAATTGACCGATAAATTTTGAGAGCACAATGGTTAAGAACTCAGTTAGGTAAAACGTAGACCTACTTTTAATAATTCAATGGTAAAAATAAGCGAAAGAATCATGATGAACTTATAAAAGGGCCGTTTTAACGAAATTCTAAGTAAATGAAAACTCGGAATATATCACCAAACTTAATGCTTGCGTTCTAATCTATCAACGCAACAAAAGGCGAGGAAACTTTTGACGGAATCGGAATCAATATTACTCAAACAATTTTCACAGGTCAGTAAATTCGCCCCACTTACAAATAAAACGTGGGTCGGATTGTTTCGTGAGGTTATTTTTAATTTCGAAGGTTAATTCGTGAAGTTTCTATTGATACTTAAGTGAATTTTCATGTTCGTCAACTAGAAATAAATAGAGAAACTGTTAAGAATTTTATAAGAAAAATACGGTTTTATTATTTCCGTATGGTATCTTATACCTAAAAAGGCATATACTATGTGCATTTCGTCACACATCAAATAATTTATATATGTGGCAATGAACGTCTAACTTTACTTAGTATGGCACCTACAAAAAGACGCGTAACCATATCCACAAATAACTGACTGCAACTCTTGAAAGTTTAAACATTTTATTCGTATATTTTTCGCCCACAAAGGGCACCATCTTTTCTACAATTATTAAGTCATCTAGAGGAACGCTTTTGTCTCCTTTTGTGACCTCCCGCAACCCAGCTTAGAATATACAAGAAATTATTAGTTTTTGCGTAAATAAATTATCTAAACAACAAAATCGATACTGACCCGGCAACAAATCGTTGTTCTCCGTCGCGCCCTCCCTCTTGATGTTTTCCCGCAGTTGTTTAGTGATATTCCTAAATATTTCCCTGGACAACGCCAGACCGTCCCTCTCATCACTACGGCGTCTTCGGACCACATTCGACCGGTAGTCCTCCGGGAATCGCAGGGGTTCTGCACAGATGTGAGAAGATCATGCTTTAGGTTCACTTGGTGATGAGGAATTCTTATTTTGAGGTATTCTCTATTTACCTACAGAGTGTGCCGAATTTTTCCTGGTAAAACAATCTGACATATGTGGTTTGTTACCGACACCTTATACAAGGACTACTACAACGCTTTCCCGTAGCCGTAAAAGCCGACAAAGCGATAAGGCGCATTCTTCTAATGCTATCATGGCAATTTGAAAGATTTTTGCCTACCCCTTCGGGAAAAAGGCGTGATTTTGTGTCAATCTTTTACCATGATGCAATATGTATTGGTGTCGCTGCTAATGTTTCTGAGGTCAGACAAGATCGCTTCGTAGTAAAACCTGACTTGCCCAACCCAAAATCATTGTCAAGAAACACACTCAGGGTTCTTCTCAAAATAGGTGAGGATATAACCGGACGGAATAAATATCAGGTTAAGAAAGAGGAATGAATCTATATCTCAAGACAGCTAGAAAATCTAAGCTACATTCCTCTAATCCAAGCTAAGGTACCGGGTGACAGACTGCAGCTACCTGGTTGGAAAATCCTAAAATTCAGCTTAAATAGAAGGCGAAGAAAACAAATGCTAGGCTGATAATAATGGCATTAAGTGTAATAAAAAACGACCTTACTAAGTCTTGTGGATGATTTTAACTATTCTGACGGAAGGTCTTCACTAAGTAGTGATCGAGCCCTACCTTTGATAGATAAACTCTTTATTGAACCATAAAAGTAAAATATACAAAAAAAGATAGAAATGGTACAAACGCGGAATTATCGCAAATGCAAACTCTTTCAGTATTCACAGTTTTTTACTACCATATATATAATATTTCTTTATTTTATGAGTGATAGAATCTATGAAGGTAATAATGTAAAAGCCTAACCCTACACAATACGTACTAAAATGTTTTTAATTTAAACTGAAAATCAACAAATTTTCTACTATTCGTGCGGCACCTGTCGATACAAAATTTAATTCAATAAGTTAGATATTTCAATACAGCTGCACCGAGTAATTTGCCGTAGATATTAAAACCCAGCTCGTATAGTAATGGAGCCAACGATACGGCTGTGACTAAAATAAATTAATCAATTGTGACCTGCCGTATAAATTATTTGTTTTGTAATTGTAACTCAGGCCAAGGCTGACTGTAACAACTAACAAAAGTACTTAAAGTTTAAGTTTAATCGATGCCACTTTATAACTTTTGTATTCCACTAATTTTCTTATAGTTTACGATTGTTCGTGTGTATTAATCTACTTATAGGTTGGAATAGAAGAGATTTTATCAAATTGGATGCAAAGGTATCACTTATTGACGTCAAAAAAGTCGAATGTTTGTACTGATACAATTCAGTTCAGCTGAGTAAATTAGTGTAGAAATAAAACTTCAAAAACAGAAACAGGGCGTAAAATATAAGTGTAAGTTCACACTGGAAACAATATTTAATCGCTTTAATAAAATGTCGTGTCGCATCTAATCTCTGTGTGAACTGACCGTTAGAATGGTTCAAAACCAGATCGTCATCGATTCGCTATAATCCATCGAAGAAATTCAATAGTAGTTTGTATTCAGTGGAGCGGCGGACAAAAGTTAGTTTAGTTACATCGAGTTTGAAAAGATTTGATTATAGAGATTAATCTAAGGTGCTTGATAAACTGAGAGAAATGAAGGATTCACTCGGTGTACTTATAGATTAAACAAATGAGCAATTTTCAACCTTATACTCTAACAAACTGAAAGTAATGATATAAAGTACCTAAGGATGAGACCGGGAGTTACGCAAGATGGAAGAAGAATATGAAACAAACAATGACATCACAAATAATTATAATCTTGTCTTAAATACAACACAATCTCTTACCCTAAATTTCCTAAAATCCTTAGTCTAAAGGATCCGTCTTTAGACATCTTAATTATCAAAATTAATTACTTTAACATAATTCATTCAAAATATTGTCAAAAGGTATATATTTAATGCCGTGTCCTTTCAGTTTTTTCAAGACTATTTATTGGCTCTGTCTACCCCGCGACGGATAAAGTTGTGATTATACGTATATATGTCGCATTGTTCAAACTACGGGAATGGCGTGTCTGAGCTTGAATAATGTTCCAAGTCCGTCATCTATCAGAAAGAATCCGAAAAACGCGACCTGAATTATAAGTGTTCCAATTGTCAGTTGCCATAACGTTACAACTTCCTAATTATAACTTCGTAGGATTCCGAAGTAAGAACAGCAAAACTTTCCCGAATGTTTTATTTTTTTTAATTCTAAGTGAGATCAATCTTAATTTGGCCCATTAGATTACATATCTGAATGAACAAACATACTACGTTATACACCTTATATTTGAGTTATATACATTCAGTCAATTGCTAACCGGTGCTCTCACGGTGAGGAAAAACAACGGAAGGAAAACTATATGCAACTTGATGTGATAACTTGATCTTATATATAGAATCTTCTGTTCCCCTGCAAATATTGCAGTCTTGTCTAAAAACCTGACTTACCCAGTCAAAGTTCGCAGTCACACAACAAACAAATACCTACCTAACTTAAGACTTAACACACATTACTAATACCATTATACATCTAAATGACAAACTCATATTTGGAAATATATCAAAAAATAATGTTTTGTTTTAGGAGAAAATTATTAAGCAGCCACAACAAAAGATGTCATTAATCACACGATGTTTATTATCAGTCATTTTTCATGGCACGGTTTCGTGATCATGACCTTTATTTATCACAACTTTTTGAAACTGAAATATCCGAGTCATCGAAGGAAGGCCTTCGCTTAAATTTAACTTTGTAATCGATTGCTGAATTGAAATGATACTCGGAAATTAAGTATGACAGAATTTCATTAGGAGAGGGAAATAGAAAATTTTAATATTCTAGGGCCGACCCTCGCATTGGCATCTCAAATTTGATTTTGTGAATTTAACATTTTTGCATTAATTCCCAATTTTTGCATTTTATCGGTACCGGTCGTTCCGGATGAAAAATATTAAAAAAAAGCTTGGCCGGTTTAACTACTAAGTACATATATACATACTATAGTACGTACATATAGTATATACTAATACTACTGAAATATCACGATCTATTTATACATTGTTAAATTACGCGAAATATTAAACGATCCAGGTTTGTAACTACTTGCTTTTTTTTTTGCTATCAAGAAAAAGAAATCAAAAAAGGTGATCAAAAGAAGAAGAATCAACCTAATTAATTTTATTTCTAGTAACTCCTTACTTTATTCCAAACATTACTTTCTAATACTTTTACTAATCTCAAAATTACTTTATTTCTGCCTAATATTCACGACGTGAGGGAAGTTAATTTTAGGTAATCAGATAACACTGAGCACAAACAGAGAATAAGAGTTCCTATAACTTTCATACTTCCTGTTCAGCCTTAATTTCTACTGATTGAGTTTCTACTACTTCTGACAGTTCAATAGTTTCCTAAAGAAAGTGATTATAGTAATAGTTATATTTCGTAAGGAAGTTAATATTGTTATTCTAGACAGAAGCACTGAAGACGACGTGTGGTCAGGAAAGGAAAAACACACGTTGCACTTTAAATTTAATAAAACTATCATGGTCATTGTAATTACAGTAACAATAAACAATTAAATACGAGTATCATGGAGAACAATTACAAATGCACATAAACCACTGAGCATCAAACTCTTTGAAAACTATCCTTAACAGTCCATAAAAGTCCGCGATTGGACTAAGGCCTCGTCAAAAAAGGGGGAATTTAACCCATAGTCACCACGCTGGGCAGGCGGGTTGTTTCTGAACTATGTTGTCATATCAGCGTAGGAGGCGCTCCTACACGCTGCCCACCTCCCACTTAATCCCACAATCGCCTTTTATGATACCCACGCGAAGATATGGGATGGTGCTATATTAAAATGAAAATTTTATTCGAAAATTGGCCTTCGCAGACAGTTTTTACGTCATTTCAGATCTAATTCATAAGTATTTGTTGCTATTCTACTCTGCCGGCACCACACGACACGAAAACAATAATTTGATAACCATAGATGACATTTATTTTTAAAGTGACATTGATATATACGCATAAAAAAAAGCTTTAACTACTATTCACAAAATGTTTACAAATAAATGACCTACATGAGCGCGTGACTAAAAAGTAGTAACATGTGCTTTTTTCGAAATTTTAATATTAACAGGATCATTAATAGTTTCCTACAGCTTTATAATGTAAAAATGATATTTTTTCATTTGTTTTTAAATTTCGAAGTACTGAAGAATAGATTAGCTTTTTATAACGTATAGTTGCGGTGTAATTTGCGATTAATTGAGAGCAATTTAAGTGTTTGTGCATGCTTTGCGCGCTAAACGTACGTTGACGTGGGTACTCTTATTTATATTAATTTGTGTAAACTTTTGCTTTGTTTAACTAGTTAGCGAACCGAACCGAATTAAAAAAAAAGTAATTAAAGTAATATCTTAATATAATAGCGCCTCTTTCCCCCTTCATCCTTTTATTCCATCCTGGCGTCAGTCGTGGTTACATCCTCACCTCTCTAGAAAGATGCCAGGGGTGCGCCTTTGACCACGATTCTAGATTGAGTGAGTCAGGTTGTTGACTCCGCAAGATTTGCAGGGGAACCTAACCTTTATTGGATCATAATCAAAATGAGATAATTTAAATAATATCTTCCATTCCATTCACAAATATTAAAAATAAAACCATTTAATTACCAGATGCAGTATGTAAACAGCATATGGCTAGAAACACCAAGTAGAGCCCGCCCCGCTGCATATTAGAGACATCACAGGCGCCGATGCATCACGCACGCCTGTCACCTGTTGGACAAAAATAGTTTCTTTTAGATTTATTCATAACTAGCGACTCGCCCCGGCTTCGCACAGGTTGAATTTATAGATATGACCACTTCTCAAAAAATCCTCTTTCCTGACTGAATAGCCACTTTCAGCTATTTGGCTAAATAACTATCACTACACATAAATTAAGCCGGACAGCTGAATGTAGCCTATCAGTCTTATAGGGGCTGACTGGATCTGTCTACCCTGCAACGGATATAGGACGTATATATTAGTAACGTTATGAGCGAAAATATAATTTTTACCATATATAAAAACAATTATGTATAAGCTTTTTCTTCAGAACGACAAGGGGATTCCAAAAGCATCTGGTGAGTAATACAAGCCTTACGTTTATTAAACATCTATTTCACATGTAGGAACATTTAAAAAATTACATCACACTTTTCTAAATATCAGTATTAAAAATTTTTAGCAAGTAAAAGAAGAAAAAAATTATATTAAAATGTTTATTACATCGTTTTCGCAATGAAGTTAAAATAAAAACACAAAAACAAGTAAATAGACATCATTTTTACTATGCTATTGCCTGCAACTTCGTTCGCCGTAATAGTTCATTGAAAAAGCTGACCCCCTTTTATACGAGTTTTAAGTTGGACCAAGCCCTATACATATATCTGAAAAAAGCCGCATTCAATCCGAGTAAAAGTTTTCGCGTGATGAGAATACAAACATATAAAAAGACTTCTGCTGGTCCTACATAGGTCCCCCATATCGATTTTTCACCAATATCTTTCAAGTACATACATTGGTCAGTTACTATTTTATGATAATTACAAACATAGATAATTTACTGCGCCCACATACTATGATGACCATATACCTACTATTCGCGGCTCGGCGGGCGTCGTAAGATACGGTATTAAATATTTCAACCGTTCTTAATTGGTTTGTGCGTGAATGTGAATAAGACATGGTAGAAACGGGTAACTTTCGGCCCTGTGGTTAGCTAGTTTCAAATAGTTAACCCGTATAATGCTCAGCCCGTACCGCAATATGGGATACTAAGAAATTAATTATACTGTAGATTGTATAAGCAGTAGGTTTGTAAATTCATAACTTAATATAAATGGTATATCTTTGTTCACATATAATATAATTAACGATTGCATTTCGGTCGATGACAGCTTTAGACTATTTCAAAGTTTAATGTTTGCTAAAGATAACTTTACAAGTGATAAGTTTTTGTTGGATCTGTCTACATAGCGTATTGATACGATGTTGAATTAATTATTAATAGTAGTAGTAGTATTTTCCCGCTGTAATAAAATTTGATACATTTTT
Organism: Amyelois transitella; assembly: GCF_032362555.1. Taxonomy (NCBI): domain Eukaryota; kingdom Metazoa; phylum Arthropoda; class Insecta; order Lepidoptera; family Pyralidae; genus Amyelois; species Amyelois transitella. The sequence goes on along the minus strand of NC_083519.1, from coordinate 6,946,447 downwards.
GAATAATGACTTTATACTTAGTCACCAAAATGATTTGGCATTGTATCGCTATATGTATTGAGTTAAAGCCGGATCTAGTACCAATATTATTAATACCTAGTAAGAACACCTTTAAAGGCGGACGCTTACGTTGTTGTAATCTTTATGTCCATAACAATAAACTCCTCCGTTACCGAGTGACTGGACTGACAGACAGAGCTGGATCTAGAATTTTTTTCCAAAATTCTTGGAATTAACGGCGTTTTATTATATTACAACAACGTTATTTAACATTTATTTAAGAATTTCCTTTGAAATGACGCCAGTATAAAAACTAAAACATATTGTTTATTTATTGATATTTAGTTTATTTCATTTTAATCTTCAGTCCAGAAAATTGAGAATCGAGAAATCTGCTAACAAGCCATCTCATCTCGAGGACCGTATTTATTTGAATTCAAACGATGTCGTTTTCTCAAGTAAGAGACCATTATTCTGCTAAAATATGATTTCTTAGCCGCATGCCCCTGCCAAAGGATCGCCACAAAAGGGCGACATTTTCCCCGATTTTCCTATATTTTAGTGCATTATGCAGGGAGGTACGGGGTCGAAATCATCATAAAAGGAAAAGCAAAACACTATAACTGGTCAAACAGGCCATTATCTACTAATGAATGACGAATTTAAAGATAAACGTTAGTCAATCGGAAATAAATGTATAAAATCACAATAAAAGGAGAAATCAAACACCTAATTACAGCGATAAACGGTGTTGAAAATTACATCATTTTACGTTATTATATTCAGATTTGCTAAAACACAAAATAAGTGCATTAAATAAGATCAAAGTTTGAGAACATAACCACGAAAACAACAAAACAGGCATGTCCATTTCAGTAGCTAAAAATGTCTCCACAAACCGTCCCATTTTAACACAAACCAGAGCATTTCAACAAAACACAAACATTTTATAAATTGTTTCAAAAACTAGCGGAAATTTCGTCTCACGAAGAAAAGTTTGGCCAATAACAATGCATGCAGTTTCAAAATAGCCGGGAGTTTACTCAACTTTCGAATTCCGCGCTAAAATCAATTCTAACTTTTACTAGCAAAGTGCTGCTTGCTAGTTCCCCTGAGCTATTTTTGCGCCTCTAGTAATTAAACTCAGTTTATTTACTTTGGCGAGTGGCGAAGAAGGTCAACTGAAGAATAAATAAAAAATGAAAGGCCAAGTTCTCGAAATTTGTTTTTTTTCGGGTATTCTTGTTGCAGCAGTAGAAAAATAATAATATAATAATTTTGATATGTGCTTCGGACTAATAACTAAAATGGTTCTGAACTAAGAAGTAATTACATGTATTACCACACTACGAACTATTATAGAGTGACTATTATAGTAAGCAAAAAGGATAAAGAAATATGTCATGCATATTAATTATGTCTCCAAATATCAGGTACTAAATATATCACGAAAAAAAATCGAATCATTGCATTTTATGTAAGAACTTTATCAAATCCGTTATTTCAATCGAAAAGAAATGCCCACCGAATCGTTACAAATTGAGCGGCTCAACTAAAAGACAACCCCCGAATACAAATTAATAACAGTACAGATATATACAGAAATGTTTGAATTATTAACATTTTTCTTAACAATGAATGTAAGTTTATACATTTGTTTGGAAACTCTGCACGCTTTATCTACTTTCAAACATTACTTTTTTAACATAGGGCACAAATAATAGCAATAATATGTTAAATAATGTTTCAGTATACTATTTTTCATTGCTACGTGAATGCTAAATTAATATACCTATTCCCTCTCAAACCTGAATTTATTACTTCAATCGTTTGTTTTCAAAGTTCAAGTACGGGTTGATATTTCTGTTGTGTCGTATATTTGAACGTCGAAATATCAACAAAATAGCTACCAAGGATTTATTGAGTTATCGAACTCCTTCAGGAAACGAAAGAATTTTTATAAGGCCTCATTTCGAATTCTGTTTTTTGATTTGAAGCCAAACACTCGTCAGAACTGCCTGTTCAATTTCAGATTTCTCAGTACAATGGGGTTCATATAAAAGAAGTTTGTAAAGGTATAATTTGGTTAAGTTGATCAATGCGATTGGCAATAAATTGTTCGTTTATGCATAGTTAGTAAATTCCATTCTTAGTAGCTATTTTACATAAGTTTAATTTATAAATAATTTAATTAAATGATTTTTAAATGTAGTGTAGATTAGGTTAAATATAATTAAGGAAAAAAGATTGTTAAGTACTAGTATTGTTCAAATTTCTCAGGTATACTAAATTTTAGTCCTTAATAAAACTGACCCTAAAACCATTTACACTAGCCAGGAATCCTTAAACCCAAACTTACCTGTTACTCAACTTGTTCACAAATTAATATGAAATTGACATTCCTTTAATAGGCAATATTATACTTAATATATGTACCTATATAAGTATCAAAAAGCCAAAAAGACCCTTCAACTTTTCACAACTAGAAGATACTTCTAACAAGCTTAAACAGGAATTATTTAAGCCTAGATACAGTCCTGCGTAGGTCGGTAGGAAAGTTTTTTCCAGTGATAACCGGAGTACCTTTGATCCCAACTTCTTGGAATTTGGCAAAGAAGTAGTTGACGCAAACACAATTACTAAGTTGGAATACAGACGGGATCCAGTCAAAGGGATAAAAGTTACTTGAAATATCTATATCACTCTGATATTATAGAAGACTTGCCCGGGAGCACCCGTGGGATTTTCGAGAAATCCTTTCTTCATATAAAAACCTTTCTCTCATTATTTTTATTAGGTCATATCGGCAAATTACAGTACGATAAAGTATGCTATAAGATAGGACAGTGTAAAAACTAAGAAATTTAAACAATGAAAAGAAAACTTTAAGAAAGAATACTGCTCTGTGCGATTCAACAAATACTTGGAATTACTAAGTAAAAATAAGATTATTACAATCTTGTCATAATCTTATTTTTACTTAGTAATTCCAAGCAATAAGAATAAACTAGTCCTAAGAATTATATTTAAAGCTAGTAGAAACCAAAAAAACAGCACTATATATTAAAAACTTTTATAAAAACCCTATATCTAAGTCGCCTTTTACGACACTCGATACGACAAAAAGTAAAGAGTGGTCCTATTTTTTTTTGTGCCGGGAACCACACGGCACTATAATCTAGTGTTAAATTAAAATAATACTAACATATATATAATCATCAACATAAGCTAGGTACACTTTATCACTACATGTTTATAAAGTTTAAATCCAAGAAGAGTTTTGGCGAGAGCATTACCATAATGTTGAAGCGGATACGTCGGACTTTTAAAACTTTTGTCACATGATAAGTTCGCGCTTTCATTCAACAAAAGTTATGAATACTTTATCACATATTTTATACTTATTATGTTGAATTTCCAATATATTGCAGGCAGCCTAATGGGAATTTCCAGAAAAGGTGATTATCTGTCTCTCCTCAAGTATGTGTAATTTCTCTTCCTTCTCCTCATAACTCAATAATTTGACCCGTATAGGTAAAACATACTATATAATCACGTCTCACATTAGTCTCTACGTATCCCTCCGGGAAAGAGGCGTGATTTTATGTATGTATGTATGTCTCACATTATAAAGACTGAAATGCCACTTTTAGCCTTTTTGTTTGGCTTAATAATTGAAATAATTCTATCGTCGTCCTTTATAGGTGTATTTTATTTATTTAAGACTCGACATCATCCAAATCGTGAAAAATGCGCTGACAGGTTTCAATAAAGCTAGTTGATCCACTTCCCAATGAAACCTACATCCCGATATTCAGATTCAGATCTTTAAACATGTGGTATCGATCACAAGGAGATAGGTCACGCTCTACGGGCAGAAATCTATACATACATATGCACGTTACATACCCCGTAAGGGACAAAGTTATTAGCTGAATGTTATGGATTGATTAAGACTGAACCAGAAAACGTGAACTTCCAGTGTTTGAGTCAGTAAGGGAGAAAGGCATGATATACATGTATAACCAATAACCTGAACTAAACAAAATGTTATTAACCAGATATGAAGTATTGGGTGTAGATGACATGTCAAAAAAAGTTTGTCTTGAATATTACAGACGAAATAAGTTTTTATTTTTGTTATTAGTTTCCTAACAAATATGAAGCCACTTAAAAAAAATTAAAATAATATGTAAATAAATCGTACGTAAAGCCATTAGGAGTATAATAAGAGCCATTAAGATTAATCCTGGAAAAAGGACTTTTCCCATAAGATTTGAGTTAATCGAGAATATGCGTTAAATAAGCCGCAGTATAGCTAATATACGGTATATTATACGTACCTTTCTGATCAAATCGGAGACGTTTCGGAAAAAAGTCAAGTCAAGATTAGGTACCCTAAACCAACGAGCACAAATATTTATAAATATGGATGATGCGAAAGAATTATGCAGGGATCGTGGCAAGTGGAAGGATGTGCTCTCTGCCTACCCCGTCGGGAATAAGGAGTGACTGTATATATGTTTGTATAGCTAGTAACTAATATAATAATTAACAAAGCTTCTACGTATACAAGTGTATCGCTACGATTTCATGAACACCATTAAGTATAGCATCGCCCTGTTTCCGTCATGTTTCGAAGAAAACACAGTAAGGGTATGCTCATACTAGCATAAACGAATTGCAAGGATAAGTTAAGAAAAAATACTTATGACAATCTCACATACAAAAATTCTGTATAAATAAAATTAAGTTATATCAAATTTAATTTACTGTATTAAAGTTTCTGAATCTTCTAAAGATTCTTCTCTTATGTACATAAATAAATTAAGGCAAGCCTAGAAGGCAACAGATATTTATTATTTCTAATACCATGCATTATATATAATCCGTGCACATTTTCTGGCAAAAATGTCTAATGATCTTTTGTATTTACAAAACAAAAAACCAATTATTTTTTTAAGAAAAGTTCACAGTATTTTTTCTTTACTTAACTCGTTCACAAAAAAGAAGCTCTAAACATTATAAATCAGGAAGTTGATTTACGAAATTAAAACTACATCTATTGATTGCACACTTTAAATTTATCATTGCGACACAAGCTCATAGAAATTGTTACACTCATCTTTTCATTCTCTGGTTAATGAATTGATGTATGCCACTCCGTTTTCATTCGCTCCAATGAAACACCGCCCTGTACAAGGCAGCAGTACTGAGTAAATATTTACTGCTAAACTTGCGAACGGAGGTACTCGGCTTTATAGGGCTATGTAACTTTTACGTACATGCGGTGGCGTATCTACCGTTTCGGGCGCCCGGTGCGAGCTTCTGCAACTGTGCCCTTAGGTTTTTTGATAATACTTTGGACTGACATAAGTGCCATATCAGATGATGGGTTGTTTTCTTACTCTTGCCTTGCACAGTGTATATACATATATTCCTTTATTCTAAATATTCGCTTACTGGTCAATATCGCAGATAAAGATCATTTTGTGACTTTTTAAAAAATCAACAGTCCGTATGTCATCTCTTCATCAGGAAACCATTCAGGTAAACGTGTGTTTTCAGTCTGTTTTGATATTTTAGGCTTTCTCTACTCCGCAGGGAATAATTACATGATATATGGCTATAAAAAGGCCAGAAGAGCGTAGACCTAGAAGAAGACTTCAAAGGAGATGGCAGAATGTCATCGACATCTTTTTTTAGTGAATGTGAAAATAATACATCAAATAGAGCATTTTGGGAGGAGAAATGGAAGTTCTTTGCCAAGCAGTTGGATACAAATAAAATAAAACAAAAACTTAAAAAAAAATTATACACCTATGCTATGCCTGACAATTTTTGCCCTCCCCAAAGTCCGCGCCCTGTGCCTGGGTATCGTTTGCATACTCCTACTTACGGCACTGCGTACATGCGCCTTTGTTTGCTGTGAAAACGTGCGCCCGACTCTGTAATGAGAGTAGTCGATTTACTTCGCAATCGATATCACCAAATGGACGGACTTCCAGTGAGAAATAACCGTAATTTAGGCGGAGACTTGAGTTTGTAAATTAGACCGATTTGAAAAATGTAGTCGACATTTCAAGTATTTGTGTTGTCATTATGCTGGTCCGCGTTTTATATAACATCTTATGAATTTTTATTTATAAGATGAAGAAATCTGTAATTTGCTTATGTTTGTGTATATCCGGGATTTGGAGATAAGTTGGGGAATTATATGCACCAAACTGATGATAGCCTTTGTTCTTTTGGTCGCTCGATATGAAATTTTCAGGTAGAAAACAGATTGCTCTATTATTAATGCTGTGAAGTTATGTCTTTGATTTTATTGTACTTGAAATAAATAAAAATATACTCAAAGGTTTGCCCGCGTAAAACTAAAAACCTCCGTTATTTAACTTCCCGTAGGAATGTTTATATTACTCATAATACTACACAATACTAATACACTTCACAAGGAATTTAAGTCAAATATTACCGTTTAATACACATTTAATCAAATACTCAAAATCTTGATAGTTTTATACTCGTATTATACTAGAGGCCGCCCGCGGCTTCGTCTGCGTGGAATCAATCCCGCGGGAACTCCAGAATAAAAAGTAGCTTTTATGTTATTCTGGGTCTTCAGCTACGTACATACCAAATTTCATCGCAATCGGTTTAGTAATTTTTGCTTGAAAGAGTAACAACCATCCATACTGACATCCTGACATACTCACAAACTTTCGCATTTAAAATATTAGTAGGATTGATTGCCATAATTTTTTGACATCGCCAAAACAAAATGCCTTCTCATGTTGAATTAACTTTTTATATATGTATATCTAAATATGTGTCCAGGATTTTGTAGATACGAAGTTTAAAGCAGATATTAATGACTAAGGCCATCAAAAAGCCGTTAAGACGTGTGACAAGTTTGTTAATGCCCATAGATTTTTATCTTAACAGTTTTAACCTCATGTTAGTGTTTATATATCTAATGAGGGATCATTTTGTAAAAATTTGAATTACACACATGAATATATCAATCTTTTATTCCTTACATGGTAGACAGATCCAATAATCTAGAAACGGCTTGGAGGCCACGTTTAGCTGTAAAGGTATAAATAATAATAATGTTGTTTGTAAATAATATTAAGGCTTAGTCATGGAATCTAGATTTAGGTAGTGATAAGTTGGCTCACCCCTAAAAGAAGCATTTCAAGATTATAAGACAACATTTATATTTGAAAGGCATCGTCTTTGTTACTCATACTTACGCTGTAACAATTTTATTTCCTTTTCATATACTCGTATTTAAAAAAATATAAAATTGAGTGGTTGACTACTTATGGCATTGCCATAAGTAGTCAACCACTCAACACACCAACCACAACCACATTAGAGAATGTTAGCTCATACCGAGCGGTTCCCGGCACCAATACAAAAAAAAAATAGGACCACTCCATCTATTTCCGATAGATGTCATAAGAGGCGACTAAGGGATAGGCTTATTAACTTGGGATTCTCCTTTTAAGCGATGAGGTAGCAACCCGTCACTATCTCAATTATATCATTAAGCCAAACAGCTGAACCTGGCTTATCAACCTTTTCAAGATTGTTGGATCTTTCTACCCCGCAAGGGTTATAAGTATGTATGTATATTAGCTCATTCGAAGCCTAGCATCTTCTGTTAAGTGCAATATTAGTACTTCCTGCAATCATGTCTGAATTCCTCGGGCCAAGTTTGAAAGTTGCCATTACTTAAGGTCACCGCGTAAGTTTGGGATTGGGGAAGTTCCTGCCTGTGTAACTTGAATCTGCAAGCAACATTTACCAGATGTTTAGTTTACGAGATCGAGTGGAGCTTACATAGTTATGACATATAAGCCACGATACGCAAAGCTGTTTTGGAAAGGTCCCACAAAATTGATAATAGAATAGATATAAATTCGGATACAAGATATCACTTTTTAACGTCAACATAACTTAAGTAATATAAAATCAATACTCTTAACACATCAACACAAGTCACATTTACCAGATGTCAATATAACACACATAAGTTACAACATATAGGGCGCTTTAGGCAAAGATATTTTAATAAAGTCTAGTCTTATGCACTTTTTAAGTACTCTTTAAAATTAAAAAAAAAGAAAACAAATTAATTATAAATAAGTACCTACTATGACAGAGCTAAAAAAAATACAAAATAAAATTTATATTCAATTAATTTTGAGAAAACAAACACAAACCCCAAAGCAAAATCTCGCGGGTTCATTATGTAAGTACTGATTATTTGTTCCCTTGCATCTGTGTGACAATTATAACGGCCTCAATATACCATCCACGTCTGCAATTTTAAGCAAATTGTACATCTGATTCACCATACAATCTGTGGTTTTTGTTCAAATGTGTTCGTAACTTTTTACGATAATAGCCCATTTGGGCCATGATCTATGTGTGCTGCTTTGTTTGGGTTGGTTCAGAATTACCTCAAAAATTACACGAAAAAATTATATATGAGTCGATTCGTAAATGGTAAACTTTGCAACTGAGGTATAACATTTATTTGGGTATTCACTTAAAAAACAGAAATGTGGTCCAAAACTTTATATTTGTTAATTTAAACTACTGTAAATACAAAAATAAGTCATTTGACAAAAATAAATCAAAAACAAGAATAATGCAATATTTTGTAGCAGAGCTTAGATGAGGTTTCATAGTATTTTTATAATCGTATTTTTCTATAAAATAAATTAAAAATGTATGAAGGTTACGATAAAAATGACAATTTAAAAAGATATTCATTGAAAAAGAAAAAAGAGAAACGAGTCAAAGAAAACAATACAGAACAGAAATCTCATAGCAAAAGGTCCTGACAATTACAATTTCTTTCCTAGAAATAACACAAAGGAGAAATGTCAATTCATAAAGATAATACTGTCGTAAAAACATAGCAGTTTGCATTATATTCTATTTTTCGACGTCACTGAACATTATCCTCTCTGGAAAGCTGACTGAATTGAAAATCTGAAGAACTGATCTGGTTATTTTTTAACTGTACTAGGTTTATTAAGATACATACATACATACATATGGTCACGTCTATATCCCTTGCGGGGTAGACAGAGCCAACAGTCTTGAAAAGACTGAATGGCCACGTTCAGCTATTTGGCTTAATGATAGAACCGAGATTCAAATAGTGACAGGTTGCTAGCCCATCGCCTAAAAGAGGAATCCTAAGTTTATAAGCCTATCCCTTAGTCGCCTTTTACGACATCCATGGGAAAGAGATGGAGTGGTCCTATTCTTTTTGTAATAGTGCCGGGAACCACACGGCATTATTAAGATCATTCGGATTTTGACAAAATATAGCATAATAATATAAATATTAGGCGCGATAATAATAGCTTATCTTTGTAAAAGACACCCTAAGAAACAGAAAAAGTCTCAGGTTTCCGATTATCGAACGGTAGTGCTCATGTCTGTAACGCCTCCATGTGAGATCCCGGGTTTGAATCTCGGCTAGGACACGATAAATATGTCACCTCTTTATCCTCGAAAAGACTTGAAGGTCACATTTAGTTGGATGATTTATGATGGAATTAGGATTAAGATTTCCTACTTGAATCTCATTCTTATCATTCGAGATTACTGGCTCAGTGTTGAAGACGTGATGAAGAGAAGCAGTTGGCACACACTACCTATTTTCTTCGGTTCCTGACCGACATGAAGCTCGAACTAAGTAAAATAAAATAAATAAATATATTAATTCATCAGTAAGAGATTAAAATTATTGAAACACATTTCGCTTCATAAACCTGAGCTCTTTATTTACCGAGCAATATTGAGTACGTAAGCTGCTTTCATATATTACGAATTCAATAAAAGATAATATTATTTTTCTGGTTCCATAACGACTTTGTTTATTTATTTATTTTCAAATGTGAAACAAATATGAATATTTTCATATTTTTTTACCATTTCCAAGAGTTTTTATTCGTAATTTGATATTTATAGCGTCGGTATTAATTATTTACGGCTGAACGTGGCCTTTCAGTCATTTCAAGACTGTGGCTGAAGGCTCTGTCTTACACATATGTACGCATGATTACATGTATCTTTGTATGAAATAATTATTATGTTTGAAGTTACAAAGAGCGCCGGTAGTCGAAAAAATAAGGTGCGTGATACACATGAAAGCACAGGTTGAACTCCCACCAAAATCAGCTACGTACTAAGTAGTACTCTTCTAAGTTATGTACACTTTGGGTATTAATCGATTTTCTTACTTTGAGTAAAATACAGTGAAGACAACCTGCATATGCAGGCAACTGAATGTGTAATCATGATCCAACATGGGTTAGGTTCCCCTGCAGAAATAATGTAAGGGCATGGCAAGTGGAAAGATGTATTCTCTGCCTACCCCTTTCAGAAAAACAAGCGGTTATATGAAGTTCAACGAGGCCACCTCTGTTACACTTTTTCAGCAATACATACATACATAAAACTCGCCTCTCCCGGAAGGGTAGGGAAGGTAGAGATTTGCCACGATCCCTGCATACTTCTTTCGCCTCAACCACATTGATAACTCTTCATGCAAGCTTGTCGTGACCATTTGTCAAAACGTTTTTTTCAGTAATATCAAACTATATTTTTAAGTTATGCAAATAATAATATGCCATTATAATCCAGATGATGCTGGTATCACATCGAAACAAGATTAAAAAGTAATCAGTAAAAACTGTCATCTGCATTGGTGTTTGTCAGCTAATTTCATTCGAGCAATTTTCCGGCAACAAACTAATTACACATGGCTATAATATTGCATGATAGCTGTTTTGGAAATAACATTAAATTACTAATATCAAGTAGACCCTGTCCTTTGTTTGAAGGCCAGTCAATATATGTGATTGCTTTGATGCAATTGATGTCCTAAATAGTAAAATGGAAATTCAAAATTTGGTAAACTCCTACGTAGAACGAAATTTGATCAACTTTAGTGTGCTTTGATTATTATATCAGATGATATTGAATTTCTATTCACTAATATTATCATAAGGGAAATAAATTATAATAGACAAACTGATACAAAATACTATACTATTGTATCTAAAATTTTAATATTATAATTTAATTTCTCTATTTTTTTAGTAAGTAACTCACATATTACTAATTTTACCTTTAAGTCTTGTAACTATTGGCTCTGTCTTTCCCGTACGATATAAAGACATGATTAATATGTGGTTGAATAATGTGATAGTGGCTACGAAACAGCGTCGTAGCATTGCTACGAAATAGTGCTACGACCTGTGGCTATGAATTTCGGTAATTGTTTGTAAAAAATATTAATTATCATTCACTTAACTATTCGCTTATTTCTCCTTTCAAGCTAAGCATGGTTCATACATATTACCACGCCTCTTTCCCGGTAAGATAGGCAGAGACTTAATATTCCACCTACCAAGAAGTCGTAAGTAAGTCGGTTAGAAACCGAAACATCAAAATGCCGATTTCCTGGTAATACGAGTAATATACTTTGTTAAAAATAATACAAATAAAAATAAAGTACACATCATTATTTGCACAAATAAATAATGAGAGCAAGCAAGAGTGTTTTATTTCAAAAAGCCTTTATCAATATCGTCCGTATTTACTTAGAAATGAAGTAATTTGTTTGTGAATAAACATCAAGACAAACATTCAAAGTAACACTGTGGGGATTTGCATGAATTATGGCCGGTGTTCGTCTTCTTTCCGAAACCGGACAAAATTCCCTTAATTTCCATAACGCAATAATTAAAATGACGACTTCGTCGCAATAAAATAAGAAAATAAATATAGTCACGTCTATATCCCTTACGGGGTAGACAGAGCCAAAAATCTTAAAAGACATAGGCAATGCAGCTTTTTGGCTTCATGATAGAATTGAGAATCAAATAGTGACAGGTTGCTAGCCCATCGCCTTAAAGAAGAATCCAAAATTTATAAGCCTTCAATAATAATCTCCAAAAGAAAATAAAAATAACGTAAATAATTCATTTATTTATGCCAATTTCATATAATATATAATGGTTATAGTAAAACTCTTATTTTAATGCATTGATTTTTCATGCATGCAAATTGTCAATTTTTCAATGAAATGAGATACCTAGTTTTCAATTTTAAAAAAATACAACATTGTCATAACTAGAAATGTTCCTTTAAGTACGTTGCTATTTGTGAAAAAAGTGTTTCTGTAAAAAAATTATATAAGTCAGCAAAATTTAAAATGTTTAATCTGTTAATATTTCTTTTCAATGTATCAGAACAATAAAATAAATTTATAAGAAAACCCTCTTATATTCCAATATACTTCTTATATCTACTGAATACTTAAGTATAAATTTTTTTTGAATCAATTAAATTTGAACAAAATTCGACGGCACATTGGCGCTTTCATTTCTGTATCAATTGAACGTGTATTGCAAAAAATGCAAGGAGTTGATTAAAAAGGCCGACAAAATGCTAAGTGCATTATCAACCAGTCAGTCATCGGGTTGCAGCAGGAAACTGTTTGAGGGCAAAATGATTAAAAACATAGTATATTTTTGAATGAAAAATTATTACATAAATATAAAGTAAAAAAAATACTTTAATACAAACCCAAGACATACTATCAACTGATCGTAAAATCGATTTAATTTTCTAAAAAACTATGTCATTTATATTTATTTTTTCAAGACTGTCGGCTATAGAAGTAATTATATGTATGTATTTATATATAATAAGTTGGAGTAAGCCTTGTATAAAATTCTGGAAGGAGTCATATGAAAACTATTGTTCCGCACAGAATTACCAAATGTATAATAAAATCAATGATTGTTTATTAGTTCATACGTATTTAAATAAACTTGCTCTTTAAAATGACCCAATGAGACTTAATAATCTAGTTAATAGTTTATGTAGCTTTAAAGTTTATTTTAAGAATGAGACATTTTTAGAATAATGCAATGCAATATTTTTTATACAAAGAATTTTTATTAGATGCTACTTATTTAAAAACCTAAAACACTGACGACATAAGAAAAATAAAAATTGTAAATCGTCATGCTCAAACGACATCACTGCGGCATCATCCTCACCTCATCAAATTTTAAAAACATACTTACATTTTCAACTCATACTCTGAACGGGTACCAGGCATTCATAAATTAAGAGAAGCACTTAAAAGAACATACACTGCACTCCACACGAAATCGTCTGTCGAACTAAGGGGGTGTACTCCGATAGCGACGGCAGTGTTCTCGACGCGAGAGGCTGCGGGAAACTGATCCGAAACGGACGGGAGCGAACGGGAGCGATGTGACGTGTGTAGAGTATTAGCCCCGCTTACATTCGTATAAAGTAGAATTGATGGTTGAAATCCATACTGTTAAATAATATATTTTCATTTAAATTGCATATTCTGTCATTTTGTTTACGAATGCTTTTAAGAGCTACAATTGTGGTTAAATGTTTTATAGTACATTTGTTGGGTATATGATGGCGTGTATTCACTTCTTGAATTTCTCACGAAAATAAAGCTTCTTAAGACAGCTAGCTGTGGTAATAATAGTGTAAAAAAGTAAGCCTACATAAACTATTCAGAGAGAGGGAGAACTATTATTTGAAAATGCTAAAGAAACTATAACTATATAATCACTTTTATAACAGAATTTACAATTTTTACTTAATCGAAATTTGAATTTTTATTACGTCTTTTCATAAAAACAAAAGGTTTTATTTGGCCTCACAAATTCTAATTTTTTAAGCTTTTACAAAAAGATTTGCGTCTAATTTGACACACAATGGTCATTCAACTAGATGTTTTAAGTTAAATTAAGGCAACTACAATTTGGATTTAATGTAATGCTGTCTTAATTAATAATTTGTCTGTGCTTTATACTCCGCTATATTTTCTTTTAATATCAAACGGCATTTTCTGCTCAAATAAATTCCCTAGTTTTTTAAATTTAAAAAAAGCGTTACATTTCAGAATTTTATTCTAAATCAATCAAAACTCAAAACGAATTTTCAGAGGTTGATTTTTTAGAGCAGTAAATAGATAAAGAGAAAAACTATATCTTTAAAGAAAACATATAATCGTTACCTGCAGCTTCGCGTTCTTTAGCGCCACCCACCTACGAATACAGACTTTTCGCAAATCCCACGGGAACTTAAGTTTTTACCGAGATGAAAGGTACTCTATATTCTTCGCCACTTCGTGGTTCAGTAGATAACACGTCAAATGGTAACGAACAAACAAACTTACTTTGGCATTTATTATATTAGTTGGGATTGGGATTTTGAAATCATAATGTTGTTATTAGTATTATACAAACCTGACTTACCCATTCCTTGATCATCATCAAGAAAGGAACGAGTTCCTCTTCAGAGAAGTTAGGATGTTACAAAGGCCTGGAAGTTTAAAAGAACATATTTAATAATCAAAAATGTGAATGTCATATTGTACCAAATATACAGACGTCGTTGCAAAATGCTCCCTATAACATGGTTGAAGCTTTTTTATTTTGACATCTGAAACTTTTTATAGACCCTAATGCATTTCAGTTTAAAAGCGTCGGACATTTAAGCTCCCAAAAAGCTCTCGCTTGAACAGAAAAGTCTTAATGGGTTCGTCTGAATTAGCCTGATATTGGGAACTTAAATCAGAAACGACAGTTATTTTATTATTTAAATAGACCCGTCATTATAAATCCTCAATTTGTACAGTAAATTTTTCAATAAGGGCTTTGATTTGCGATTTTTTTTTTATTATCTTACCAAGTTTCTGGTTGCACTTCACATTGTTATAGCTCTGAGTTGATGCCCAAAATTCGCTTTTTAACATCATTCAGCCGTTGAGATAAACGACTGATATGTGTGTGTATGTAATCGCAGTTTAGGCAAGAGAGTTTCGTTTTACCTTCAAGTTTACCGTTGGTTATTGGATATTTTCCATTTACTAAAATCTTTATTTTTACGATCACGTCGACAACCAATGAATGGAAAATTGCTTGTGGGTGAAGTACAAATATTTGTCCAAAGTTGGCATGTTTACTGTGGCCTGGCCAGTGAGACGACCGTTATACTGCTGATATAGCACTGCAGACTACCCTTATGCTAAGGGAAAACATCGTGATTACCTGCACACTTGCAACTTGATGTGTAACCTAACCTTACCCGGAACTTGGATAGTTTGATTCTTCTGCAAGGATTAATTTCAGAAGAGAATGACTTCGTGCGCAAATCTGACTTTGATGACAGGTCTGAAACCTAAGATCTAGCTATATACTATAAGTATTATATTATAGATAATATTTAATAAGTATTTCAGCTTACAGCAATCATCTTTATAGAATAAATATCTTTACAGCTGACGATTTAATCAAAGCATTTCCCAACAAATAAAAAAAAACGACGAAACCTTCGCTTGGCTCGTCTTGGCCAAGGTATGACCTCGCCCCCACATAATCAAAAAGCTAATTAAAGTTTTTGTGACCTGTTGAAAAACTTTAATGTATACGCTATTTGATAATGGGAACTTGATTTTATTAACATAACTATTTTATGTTAACACTAGCTGTTGCCCGCGACTTCGTCCGCGTAAAGTTCCAGTTGAATCTTAATCATACAGTCAGATACAGACAGACAGACAAAAAATGTAAAAATTTTATGTTAACATAAATTTGTGCTAACACGTAAATTCTTAATATGCTACAACTGTACATAATATTCAAACAAATACATCTATGTCATGAACTTTCACAATTAACTTCAATTTAAATAATAACTCGGTAATTGTCTTTGATTAGTAGTATGTTTTCACTTGGTTGCCTTAGCGTCCTTTATCAAAACAAAACTAAAATTTTAAACTTCATTGCCCAGTTTAGCTTAGATAAAGAAAGATTTTTAAGAAACGCTCCTATTTCATATGTACATATGTTAAAATTTTAAGAGTTCTAAAATTCTATAACGTAGCATATGTCCAGATAAAATTACAACTTTACATTTCATTGCAGTGCACTCAAATTAACAAACAGTTGGTAACGTGTATGTACCAAAGAGTTGAATAAAAGTTGAAACGGAATACGTAATAATGAAACATTTTATCCAGTAATTACAAAGCTTATTGATGTTTCATTAAAATATATTTTCAGTTTAAGTTAAGGGAATATAGATTTATGGCTTCATTTGTGCCTTTGCTTATACCAAATGCGATGTGATTGACATGAATTATAAAATACATCGAATTAATAGAATTTGTTTTACTCCAAATCAGTTCTTTAAATTGTCTAAAACTATTTCTTATTAAAATCTCAGTATATTAAAGAGAATTAAGTTTTGGAGCATATAAATGAAGCGTGATGCAATCCAATAAACAATGTTCAGCAGTAAAAAACAAAATTAAAGTAAAGGTAAAAATATAGATATTTGAATTTAGATTCGGCCGAATAAATAATGAAATCAAATTAAAATACGGCCCTTATATAAACGCTCTAGTTGTTCCCAATAGTGTACTAGCCACGTCACTGCATCCTCCAATTAGGATCGGTGTGTTTGTTTAGGCGCATAATAAAATTTTGCTGAAAATGTACCGTTTGTTCAGGTTTCTGGGAAGTAAATGTGCACAACCAAAGTTTGCAAAGCATCAAATATCTTTAAAGTAATATATTTCTTTTATTTAGTTTATATTAGTCAAATGGTCAATCCCAGGCGTCTGTCCAGATGAGTGAGAATGTAAACGGCACTAACGCCAAGATGAGGAAGAATAGAATAGAATAGAATAGATTTATTTTCAAAATTGGATACAAGGTATCCCTTATTGACGTCACATCACTTAAATCTAATTATAACTACTGCCGCTGCCAAAGCGCATGTGTAGAAGAAGCGGCGGAACAAACTACACTGCAGCATTTTCATCGGACGTCAATGTACAAACATAGATCTCTTAAATCTAAATCATGGACGAATGCACATTGTCTACATTAAAAAACATGAATGAATGTAAAACTTGTTATTTCAATACGAATATTTCGTCAAATAAATAAAGATAAAATAAAATATGTACACACTGTACAAATTATGTCAACACCATGTCAAAAATGCAATGCAATGCAACACCGTGTCAAAAATGCACAAGCATTTAAGAGGCCATTACGTCAAGCTCGGGTCACACATGTTTATCATTAATATAATCCTCCGTGCTGTAATAGGATTTCCTACAAAGCATCTTTAATGTACTTTTTGAATTTTCTATCATTCATTTCAAGAACACTTTTTGGTAATTTATTATAAAATCTTATACAATTAATCAGAAACGATTTCCCTACCTTAACCAACCGATGCGCTGGGATCGAGAATGTATTGTGAGGGCAATGTTAAAATATTAAGGGTTTTGAAAGAATCTCTCAGCTAATATCTTTGTTTTAAGCCGTAGATAGCTCGAATTGCCCTTTTTTGTATAATGAAAATAGTTTGTATGTCTGCTGCTGCTCCCCAAAGCATAGACCATAAGACATTAAACTATGAAAATAACTAAAATATACTAACTTAGCAGTTGCCACATCTGTCAAATGCCTAATACGACGAATAGCGTAGGCTGCAGAACTAAGCCTTTTAGAAAGTTTTAAAATGTGAGCATTCCATTTCAAATTTGAATCTAATGTAATGAATATGAAGTAACCCTGAACGAGTTCTTACGTCGTAAATACTATATCTTGCATGTAGAACTAGTATTATTCCAATTCCTTTAGACATTTTATAATTTGATATGATTTGATCGACATATCAAAAATTTCCTGTTCTCATATTTACTTTTCAAATCTTATTTCACTTATTCTAATTTCAACATGCTAACCTACATATATATAGTCCCGTTTATATCCCTTGCAGGGTGGATAGAACCTAGAAATCAAAGTCTTGAAACACTGAAAGGCCACGTTCAGCCGTATAGCTAAATAATAGAATTGAAAATAGTTGCTGGCCCACCTAATTTCAATGTAAAAATATTCTTAAAACATAAGATTTAAGAAATTTCTCAGAAAATATTATCCACCGCTTAAAGTGTTGCGGGTCGAGGTGACAGTATAACCCTGACTAGGTACCTGCCTCCCCTAGCCTCCCCTTCACTTATAGGGAGTCCCGAATTCCGCTCCAGTAGAAGTCCGCCCCCCCCCGCTGGTATATGACGTCAACGGCTGCGGACGCGGCAGTGAGGCCAACAAAGAATCCTCGGATGGTAGGTTGTGTAGAAATGGGGTCATCAACCTCTTCCAAAAGCCTATGTCTAATTTCACTTGATTGTTAATAAAACTACTATACGTGGGGTCATTGACCTTACTCACTGAGTGTCTATTCACTATATGGTCACTAAATATCGAGTCTCTCTCTCTAACTAAAGTCTATGTCACTTAATAAAGTCTGAATTACTCACGGTTTAAAGGTTCAGTCACTGAAATCCAATAGCACTATCACTAATTGGAATACCTACTCACTATGTTCAAGTCTTATTGGAAACCACTAAACTAATTGAAGAATTAAAAAACGAAAACAATACACACAATTTGTCCGTCCACTAACCACGCACAACACCTTATACTAATTTCCTAACACTATTAAACTATTACACTAAGAGGTATTATTCCGACTTAATTTCTTGAAGACTTTTTCTTTCTTGAAGACTTTTTCTTCCTTGAGGACTTTTTCTTTCTTGAGGTCTTCTTTTTCTTGATTTTTCACTTTAAACTGGAACAATTGCACTACGACGCCCTCTGCCGCCGATTTTACTATTGTAAGTCGGAGTAATACCTTAACGCGAACCTCAAATTTCGTGACGATTTCTGGTGTTGTGCATAGCTTCGCTTAGGTGATATTTATTTACTTTTCTCAATTTTACATGAATAAAACATAACAATTTCCATTTTCCAAATAAAGTAACAAAAATTCTCATCATATAAAATAATTTACAAATATGACAATTTCTTTTCCAAAGAGATTTTAACAAAAGTTTGTCTTCAACCTATGCTTTCATCAAAATTTCTTGTCAACTTTTAAATATTTCTCGAATATACAATATAAGATTCTAATAAATTCTAAGTTATACAAAAATACATATATCATACTTTCTTATTACAATACTTTCGTTTCTATAAACAATATACTTTTCGAGAAATTTACTTACATTTGTTGACATCAAAAAACATAATCCAATTATTGACCTCGTGTCCTTGACTTTTATAAAAATAGCGTTATCACTTATCTATGACGGTCTGCGTTATCGTTTATCAATTAGGTTTCATAAATAATAATAACAATATCTAAAATATGCCTCTAAAGTGCTCATTCGCTTTCTAGTGTACTATCTAATGCAATTGACCGTCGTGGTGGGGGTATTGTTTGATCTCGCTTCTTTTGTTCTATACAATACAATACTTAATGAGTGTGCTACAATATGACAATGTTTATTGAGTGTGCGCTATGTTAAATTTAATGTGTCGCTAACAAACTCTCCCTCGTGCTGCGCACAAACTCTTGAAGCGACATCAAACGTTTCTTATTCTACTTATGCTATTACATCTTTGCTATAATGTCCATGCACTTTTATTTCACTTTTACTTTCACTAAATTTCACTTTTGCTCTGCTTTGTTTTCACTATTCACTGGCACTATCACTACTAGCTTCGAAGCTGGCCGTCGCAGAATGCCACCACCGGTAGCCACATCAACGACTCTGGTCCGGTCGTCGGGGCCCGGCAGCGTGCGCACTACCCTCCCGCGAGGCCACGTGCCTCGCGGTAAGGCAGGATCCAGGACTGCTACGATGTCCCCACATCGGATATCTCGGGTTGGCTGGCCGACGTTCCTCCGTGGCAGCAAGCCAGGAAGATATTCTTTCAGCCAGCGAGACCAGAAGTGGTCCGCTAGCCGCTGCGAAGTCTTCCACGAAGGTTTTCCGACAAGATCGGAATCGGAGAACGCGCCCAGCCTAGGCGCGCCGCAGGATCGCCCAATGAGGAAGTGGTTGGGCGTGAGTGACTCTGGATTGGTGCAGTCTTCCAGTTCGGTGAGAGGTCGAGAGTTGATAATGTGCTCGACCTCAAGCAGAAGAGTGTGTAGCGTCTCTTCTGAAGGATTCTTCTCTTTGAGCACGGCCGTCAGCGAAGTCTTAACGGACCGTACCAGTCTCTCCCACGCTCCTCCCATGTTCGGAGCACCAGGCGGTATGAATTTCCACCTGACGCCAATGTTGTCCGCGGCTGCCTCTACCTCTTCTTTCTTCAATGCTTCTACAGCTTCCTTCAGCTCTCTGTTGGCACCCACAAAATTAGTACCATTGTCACTATAGATTACTTTTGGCATACCTCTTCTCGCGGCGAATCTTCTCAGGGCCATGATCATGGAGTCGGTTGACAGCGATGTAGCCAACTCTACGTGCACTGCTCTGGTTGTGAGACAGGTGAACAGTGCGCCCCATCGTTTTTCATGTCTTCTCCCAATGGTAATGGTCATCGGTCCGAAGTAATCTACAGCTGTGCAAGTGAACGGGTGACTGTTGTGAGACAGTCTTTCTGGAGGCAGATCTCCCATCGGTATAGTCGTCGGCATGGACTTTCTTACTTTGCACCATTGACAGAGGTGCGCGATTGATCGTACTGCTGATCTTATTCCCACGATCCAGTATCTTTGTCTCAATTCGTTGATGACAGTAGCGTGGTTTCCGTGATGGAACACATTGTGGTAATGTTGGATAAGCAGTCGTGTTATCCAATCCCGTTTATCTAATACTATCGGGTTCTTTTCTTGTTGTGTTCCTTCGACGGCGTTAATTCTTCCTTTCAATCGAAGTATTCCGTCGATTTCGACTATATCTAAATTATGCAGCTTCTGACTTTTCGTTAAATGTTGACCTTTTCTCAACGTATCTATTTCGGCTTTGAAACTTTCGTCTTGACTTCGTCGCATCAATAGTGCCTCTGCTTTCGCTAACTGATGCGTTTCCAACGGAATAAAGAGTTTTTGTTGCTCTTTTGAAATCTTTTTTAGAACAATTGGAGTCTTCTTCCTTTTTCTGTTCTTCCTCCATGGTTCATCTTTCTTAGTCGCGTTGACTTTCTCTTTTTCTTGCTTATTATTTCTTAATATTTCGACGAATTGAACCACTCTTGCCGTGGACCTTAGGAGTCTATTCCAACTTGAAAATCTTTTCGGATCTGGCGTAGAAAACTCTTTCTGTCTCGTTGTTGCTACTTTTTCAATCTTCTTGTCCTCTTCGTGCGGTTCTCTCTTGATTTCTTTCGGCTTCGGCCAATGTTCCTCAGATTGTTTTAAGAATTCAGGCCCTTCAAACCATCTGTGTCTTTCGTTGAAGTTTTCGGGCACATCCCTGGTCGCATCGTCAGCCGGGTTTTGGTTTGTCGGTACCCATCTCCAATCTTGTGGTTTCGAAAGTTCTTCGATTTCGGCCAAGCGATGTGCCACGAACGTCTTAAATGTCCTCGGGTCTGATTTGATCCATGAAAGAACCGTCGTTGAGTCTGTCCAAAAAGTCTTTTTTACTACCGTCAGATCCATTTCTTTTTCAATTGCGCGCGCTAGTCTGCAACCTAACAATGCTGCTTGAAGTTCCAGTCTTGGAACGGATATCGGTTTTAGAGGAGTTACCCTGTTCTTTGCTGCGATCAACGAGGTTTTCGCATCTTCTTCTATCGTTTTCCAATATGCTGAGGCTGCATAGGACGTTTCGCTTGCATCCGTGAAGACGTGTAGCTCTCCCTCGGTGTGGTGAGGAGAGATGCATCGTGGTATTGTGAGCTCTTCTATTGTCTTCATATGTTGTAAGTATTTACGCCATTCGTCTTCCTCTGATGCCAAAATTTCGGTGTCCCATCCAACTCCGCTTCTCCAGATATTCTGCATTAGTTTCTTACCTTGAATAAGAACTGGAGCTATTAATCCCAAGGGATCAAATGTTGACATGATTGCGCTGACCACTTGTCTTTTCGTAGGGGTCTTTTCTCCTCGTAAAATTTCCCTTGGTACGTTTCTCATTGCTACTCGAAATGAAAAGCAGTCTTCTTGCACTTTCCATTTCATTCCGAGCGTTTTCTCTTCTTGCTGACCAAGTTCTAATTCCTTTTCCAAGCTATTGTCTCCGTTGATCCTTTTCAATACATTAGGACGGTTGTATGCCCATCCTCTTAAATGGAAACTTGCTTTCTTATGTATTTCGTCGACTGTCGTGGCGACTTCTACCGCATGTTCTTCTTCCCAAAAACTTTGTAGATAATCGTCCATGTAATGATTCTTTTCTATCGCTTTGATGGCCTCATGGTGCCCTTGTCCGTTGTCTTTCGCGTTTTTGTTTTTCACAAATATTGCTGTACTGGGTGATGAGGCCGCTCCGAATATTACAGTTTTAAGACGATACTCTTTCATTGGTCCTGTCCTGTCGCCTCCTCTCCATAAGAATCGCAAACTATCTCTGTCGTCTTCTCTCATAAGGATTTGCAGGAACATCTCTTTAATGTCAGCTACGACTGCTATAGGACCTTGACGAAAGCGTATTAACACACCCCATAATGATTGTAGCAGATCCGGTCCAGATAAGAGCGCGTCGTTCAGACACTTCCCATTGGATCTTGCTGCTGCATCAAATACTATCCTTCTTTTCTTTTTCGTTGGGTGAGTGACGGCGAAGTGCGGTAAGTACCACAATCTCGTGGATGTACTATGTTTCGGAGCTTCTTCTGCGTAGTCTGAATCCAACAAATGTTGTATCTGTTTCTCGTAGTCAGCTTTCAGTTCAGGATCTTTATCCAACTTTTTCTCTAAGTTTCTCATTCTGCTTTCCGCAGTTGATCGATTGTCTGGAAGAGTTTCGTCTTCCGCTTTCCAGATTAATCCCGCTTCGTATTTATCGACAGCAACTTTTCGCACGACTTCTTCCAATTTCTTTGTTGCTCTCTCTTCAATGTCAGACGATGGCTTCCTTTCAGTGACACCTAGTGCTTCTATTGCGAAGTGTTCTTTAATTATGGCATCCAAATTGTCGTCTTGACTTTTCAGATGCGCACATCTCATAAACTGTACTTGTTTCGTTATCCCACCATCGCAACCGTGTAATACCCATCCCAGCTTCGTGAATGAAGCAACGGGTTCGTCCTTCTTGCGTTTCCTAGTGTGTCTCGATACGATCAGTTCCCAATTGTCCTGACCTATTAACATTTTCGGAGGCGTGTCTTCGTAACATATTTTGTCGATAAGAGGCTTCAGGTGTGGACAGGCTTCCAATCTCGCCCTATCCACTGTTTGCGGTGACAACTGGATTTCTTTAATTGTTCTCACGTTATTTATGTTCATTTTCTTCCGTTGGTGGACGCCTTTAATCTTCAAATTGATTCTTTCAGAATCCGTGTTTCTTATCGTATTTCCACCAACTGTTTCTAGAGCAAGGATTTCTTTCGGTCCTGTGGCTCCTATTTCTTTTGCTGTAGCTTCGTCCAGCAATGTGACTGTCGAACCTTCATCCAGAAGTGCTAATACTTTCACAGATTTCGTTGGCCCGTATAGCTGTACGGGCATTATTTTCAATAGCGCTTGTGGTGTTTTCAAAGTGTTGACAGTTCCAGTAACACTAGCTTCTTCTTTCCTCTTTTCATCTGTACTGTTTTCTTTCTTATATTCCTTATGAAGAAGCGCATGGTGTAATCTCTTACATTGTCGGCAGGGTCTAGACCTGCAATCATCTTTTCGATGTCGTCCTCTTAGGCAATTGAAGCAAACTTTTAACTTTTTTACCATTTCCCACCTTTCGTCGATACTTGCGTTTTTCAATTCTTTGCATTCCGAAAAATAGTGATCTCCTTTGCATTGAATACATTGAATTCCCCTTCTCATGGGTTGTTCAACTGCTACGTGTGCTGACTGCCTCTTTGGTTGTATCACTTTCTTCTTTTCGTTTGATAGCAGCACAACACTTCTATCGGCTTCTTTGTTCAGGAAGTTGGCTAGTATTTCGAGATCAGGTTCATCTTCGTCGTATTGTGCGATATAATCACACCATCTAAATTGAATAAACGCTGGTAATTTTTCCGTGATTTGTTTCACTATTTCCGGTGAGTGTAGGTACTTGTTTTTCTTTAACCCTTTGATACTTGTCACACTGTTGTTGACTTTACATGAGAATGCACTAAGTTCTTGTACATTTTCACTTACACGAGGAAGCGCCCTTAATTTATCTAATTCGGCTGTGACTAATAAGTCCGCTCTACCGAATCTTCTCCTTAATGCTTCCATGACGTCGTTGGGTTGAGAATCCGAATACAATATATTTTTCACTGCTTCTCTTGCTTGTCCCACGATGCTTTTTCTTAGTCGAGCCATATTCTGAACTGCCGAAAACATAGTAGATGTTTCGGTGTATACTGTTAGGAAAGCTAGCCATTCTGCACTATCTCCATTAAATGTTGGTAACTCAAACATGTACTTCGGTGGCAACGGTTTGTGTTTCGAAGTAGCTTTTTCGAATGCCGCCGCTATAGCTGAAGCGAGGTTGTTCATTGGTAGATCTTCATTTCTGTTGAATGGAACTTCCATACATGACGCGTTGTCTTGTGTGCCAGCCATCCAACTTCGTACACGATCCGCCCTGTCCTCTGGTTCCTCTAGGTCGGAATCAGATTCTTCCTCAAGAAGTTTCGCCTCTGCTTCCCTTTTCGCGGTTTCTGCTTTTATTTGTTCCAATTTGAGTTCCGCAATTTCTTTTTCCAATTGAAGTTTCCTTCTTGTTTTCACTGACTTGCTTGTTCCTGCTCTCTTGCTCCTAGATGGGGAGCGCGTTGTCTGCGTAGGCTCGCTATCTCTCGGTTCCATTGGAACTAATGTCATCGTGCTTCCCGGTAGTGCTTGTTCTCGCGTTCCAGTTTGCATGCTTGTGTTTGTGGAGTCCTCAGTTCCACTTGTAGTTCCTCGACTTGTAGGAGTTCTATGTGTTGTGCCTGTTTCTTCACTTGTTGTAGTAGGTGGACGTAATGGTTCCATTTTGCCTTTCTGGCTTCTCGTTACTGGCATTTTGAAAGGTATTGAAGATCCGGCTCGAAGGACCACGCCTTTGTTGCGGGTCGAGGTGACAGTATAACCCTGACTAGGTACCTGCCTCCCCTAGCCTCCCCTTCACTTATAGGGAGTCCCGAATTCCGCTCCAGTAGAAGTCCGCCCCCCCCCGCTGGTATATGACGTCAACGGCTGCGGACGCGGCAGTGAGGCCAACAAAGAATCCTCGGATGGTAGGTTGTGTAGAAATGGGGTCATCAACCTCTTCCAAAAGCCTATGTCTAATTTCACTTGATTGTTAATAAAACTACTATACGTGGGGTCATTGACCTTACTCACTGAGTGTCTATTCACTATATGGTCACTAAATATCGAGTCTCTCTCTCTAACTAAAGTCTATGTCACTTAATAAAGTCTGAATTACTCACGGTTTAAAGGTTCAGTCACTGAAATCCAATAGCACTATCACTAATTGGAATACCTACTCACTATGTTCAAGTCTTATTGGAAACCACTAAACTAATTGAAGAATTAAAAAACGAAAACAATACACACAATTTGTCCGTCCACTAACCACGCACAACACCTTATACTAATTTCCTAACACTATTAAACTATTACACTAAGAGGTATTATTCCGACTTAATTTCTTGAAGACTTTTTCTTTCTTGAAGACTTTTTCTTCCTTGAGGACTTTTTCTTTCTTGAGGTCTTCTTTTTCTTGATTTTTCACTTTAAACTGGAACAATTGCACTACGACGCCCTCTGCCGCCGATTTTACTATTGTAAGTCGGAGTAATACCTTAACGCGAACCTCAAATTTCGTGACGATTTCTGGTGTTGTGCATAGCTTCGCTTAGGTGATATTTATTTACTTTTCTCAATTTTACATGAATAAAACATAACAATTTCCATTTTCCAAATAAAGTAACAAAAATTCTCATCATATAAAATAATTTACAAATATGACAATTTCTTTTCCAAAGAGATTTTAACAAAAGTTTGTCTTCAACCTATGCTTTCATCAAAATTTCTTGTCAACTTTTAAATATTTCTCGAATATACAATATAAGATTCTAATAAATTCTAAGTTATACAAAAATACATATATCATACTTTCTTATTACAATACTTTCGTTTCTATAAACAATATACTTTTCGAGAAATTTACTTACATTTGTTGACATCAAAAAACATAATCCAATTATTGACCTCGTGTCCTTGACTTTTATAAAAATAGCGTTATCACTTATCTATGACGGTCTGCGTTATCGTTTATCAATTAGGTTTCATAAATAATAATAACAATATCTAAAATATGCCTCTAAAGTGCTCATTCGCTTTCTAGTGTACTATCTAATGCAATTGACCGTCGTGGTGGGGGTATTGTTTGATCTCGCTTCTTTTGTTCTATACAATACAATACTTAATGAGTGTGCTACAATATGACAATGTTTATTGAGTGTGCGCTATGTTAAATTTAATGTGTCGCTAACATAAAGTGTAATGAGTTCTTTCATTTGTTGAAGCATTTTCTTGCTTCGTGAGAAATAAAGAGAATAATTAAGTGTGTGGAAAAACAAAATGACATGCTGATTTATTACGAGTATTTTCCTTCAGTGCAAATTATAATTTGGTTTATTCAAAAGCAGATATTGTGCTATAAGTTAAATCTAATTCTATAGTCTTACTCATACTAATATAAAAAAATTGAAAGTATATAAGGATGTGTGAATGTGAGAAGTATAGTACAAACAATATTCCCTCTCCTTCTCTTTATCTCTTTGGCCACAGAATGAAGAAAAACAAACAATAATATACTTTATCCATCTGGACATTTGTCCAAATACAAGTGAAAATAATGAAAGATATATTTCTCTGTATATTTTTGAATTTAATAAAAACGAGTCCGCTTTGGAGCGAGCAGGACCATCCATTTAAAATTATGCTAATGTCATAACAACTTGTTACCGTCTCATTACTGTGATATCTTTTCGCTGAGAATAAAAAAGAAACTTTATTTTTACTTGCAGAATTAACAGACACTTAAGAGATTAGATAATTGAGAGTCTTAAATTGTGAGGGATTTTTAATGTAGCATTATACGAAAAGCATAATTTCTGCTTAATATGTTAAATAAGAAGTTTTTTCTGCATAAAGAAGAATCTAATTCTTGATGAGTAACTGCTTTTAAAAAGCTGCCAATTAAATTCGTTTTCTTAAATTTGCCACTCTGAAGAGAGTATTTTACTATTGGCTCACATGTACCGCAAGCCTGAATTTCAACTACAGTCCACTCTCCAATATTGCCTTACCTTTTTGGAGAAGAACCCGGGGTACGCCTATGGCCATGATCCTGAATTGGGTGAGTCAGGTTTAGGTTCAATATGTCCTTAGTATTTTAAACATTTGTGTAAAATAGAAAATAAATTGATCTTTTTCTGGTTTGAAGAACAATCTTCATTTTTTCCTATGTCACACTTAACATTCGATAGGCATTTGTGGTTCTGTTACGTGACGCCAGCGAAGTTCTTAATAAAGTGTTGCATAAATTTCGTTTGAGTACGAAGAGATCGTGATGAGCCACACGACAGCGTATGTATACGTATTTATTGACCATATACATAAATCACGCCTCTTTCCCGGAGGGGTAGGCAAAGACTATTTAATAAATACTTATTTTGCTCTATCCACATTCAGAACTCTCTTCATGCAAGCTTCACTAGATCTTTTACCAGAACGTCTTTGTTTTGATCAAGGTATGTACGTCTGGATCTTCTTACTCCAACGTTTCCATTCATCTTTCCCTTATATACTTGCTTACATACATACATAAACTCACGCCTCTTTCCCGGAGGGGTAGGCAGAGACTACCTCTTTCCACTTGCCACGATCCCTGCATACTTCCTTTGCTTCATCCACATTCATAACTCTCTTCATGCAAGCTCGGCGGTTTCGGGCACTTTTGACCTGACCCTTCACCAGGACGTCCTTAATTTGATCAAGATATGTTCGTCTAGGTCTTCCCACCCCGACCTTTCCCTCCACACTCTCCTTGTATATCTGCCTAGTCAACCTGTTTTCATTCATCCTCTCCACATGACCGAACCATCTCAACATACCCTTTTCTATTCCTGTAACTACATCTTCTTTCACATCACAACATTCCCTTATCACGCTGTTCCTTATCCGGTCACTCAATTTCACACCCAACATACTCCTTAACGCTCTGATTTCCACTGCATTTATTCTGCTTTCGTGCTTCTTTTGCCATACCCAACTTTCACTCCCATACATTAATGTCGGGACCAACACGCCCCTGTGCACAGCCAGTCGAGCCTTTTTGGATAGTTTCTGACTGCTCATAAAGGCATGCAAAGCTCCATTCACCATGTTCCCCGCGTTCACTCTCCTTTCAATATCACTATCACACTTGCCATCTGATGTAAACTTTGATCCTAGATATACAAACTCTTTCACTTGCTCAACTTTTTCTCCTCCAATCAAAATATTACATGCTGTCATTTCTTTCTCCATTTCAAAAACCAGTGTTTTAGTTTTACTTACGTTCACTTTCATTCATTTCTCTTTTAAAGCTTCATGCATACAGTTTACCATCTCCTGTAACTCCTCCGCTGATGACGCCAGTATAACCTGATCGTCGGCATAGAGCAGACATCTGACGAGTAATTCATTCATCCTTAATCCACTTTCAGACTCTTTCAAATCTGTCAAACAACTATCCATAAATAGGTTGAACAGCCACGGTTACGCAACACATCCCTGCCTAACACCTTTCTCAATCTTAAACCACTCAGTGTGCACTCCGTTTATCCTGACACAAGCACTCGAATCCTCATATAAGGATTTCAGTGCTCGTATCAAGAGACTGCTCACCCCATGCATAGAAAGTGCTGACCACAATTCATTCCTCTCAACTCTGTCATAGGCCTTTTCCAAATCCACGAAAGTGCAATAGACTTTTTGACTCTTGGCCAAAAACTTTTCGGCTATGCACCGCAAAGAAAAGACCTGATCAGTACATCCCATTCCCTTTCGAAATCCCGCTTGAGCATCCCATATTTTGTCATCAGTTTCATTCCTGACTCTATTAATCAATACCTTAGCATACAATTTGCCGACGACGCTAAGCAGGCTTATACCACGATAATTTTTGCAGTCCAGTTGTGACCCTTTTCCTTTGTAAAGTGGCACAATAACAGCCTTACACCAATCTTTTGGTACTCGGCCGCTTCTCCAACACAAATTGAAAAGGCAGTACAACTGTCTAGCTACGACGCCTTTTCCTGCTTTAAGCATCTCGACC
Source organism: Amyelois transitella (assembly GCF_032362555.1). NCBI lineage: Eukaryota > Metazoa > Arthropoda > Insecta > Lepidoptera > Pyralidae > Amyelois > Amyelois transitella. Next base: position 6,917,064 of record NC_083519.1, on the reverse strand, counting down.
GACACTCTATCATACCCGGCAGCCTTACCCGCTTTCATACTCTTAAGTGCTTCCACAATTTCAAACATTTCAATTTCGCCTTCCATCTCATTCTCTTTTTCTTCGCTATAGCAGAACTCTTTCTTATTTTCTTCCTTTTTTTCAAATAAACTCTCAAAATAGTCCTTCCATATCTTTAGCACACATTCTTCTCCTTTCACAACGCTACCATCCTAGCATCTGATCCTAGTCAGCTCTCTGGTTATAGTTTTTCCTCGGGCTGACCTTACGGATTTCCAGAATACTTTCAGATTTGACTGAAAGTCTTCTGATAGCCTTTTATCAAAATCCTCTTTATACTCTTCTTTCTTTCTAATCACAGCTTTCTTAACCAAATCTTTCATTTTTTTATATTCCTTACGTGCTTCATTCACATCCTCATCTATAACCTCTTGCATTCTTAAGTTAGCTTTTGCTGCTAACAAATCCAGCCATGCTTTCTTCTTTAATCGCACAAGTTCTTGCACATCTTTACTCATCCACGCATTTTTGTGATTTTCCCTTTCCTTCTTCTACTTACACCACACACTTCAACAGCTACTTTCACAATTCTTTCTTTAAATTCCTTCCATCCATCTTCAATATTGCTCCTCTCATCTAAATCTTCAATTTCATCCTTCAGTCTATTAATATACTTCTTACCTACATCCATATCTTGCAAATTTTCTACTTTCACTCTTTCCAAAGCGCTGGTTTGCTCCCTTACCCTGTGCCGCCAGCGATTGAAGATACCCCTTATCCGGGATATCACCAGTAAATGGTCCGAGTCAATGCCAGCACCGCGATATGCACGGGTATCCAGCACTTTGTTCTTCAATCCTTCATCTACAATCACAAAGTCTATCATACTTTTTAAAATACCTTCCACTCTTGTATAGGTGTGGATCTCTTTATGTTGAAACATTGAGTTCGACACAAAAAGATCCCACTCTAGACAAATTTCTAATACACTTCTTCCATTATCATTCACCTTTTCGTCACCAAACGCACCAAGCACCTTTTCATATCCATCACGCTTTACACCCACCCATCCATTAAAATCACCTAACATAATAATCTTCTCATTTGGCTTGGTAACTTTCAATACTTCTCTTACACTATTCCAGAACTCCTCGTTTTCGCTTTTTGCTGATGTTGTACCCCTCGAACCCACATCCCACGGTGCATAAACACCTAAAACGAAGATCCGAGTGATTCCAACTTTCAGCCTAATCCATAGAAGACGAGGGCTGACACACTCATACTCATTCACACACTCAGCCATTCGTGCAGAAAGGATTAGACCGACCCCTTGACAGTCTCGGCTGGTACTGGAAATTCCAGACCAATACGCCGTGTAAGGGCCGTGCTGCGTCGCGTCGCATCCTTTCCGCTTCGTTTCATTCACGCACAACACATCCAACCGTCTTTCACACATCATCTGACATACTTCCTCAATTTTATCCTTCATTCCTCCTCTTACATTCATCGTCGCAAAGCGGCTTTCAGCAGACCGCATACCGCTCCCGCCGGGAACGAGACGTGATGGGGTGCGGACACCATCGCCGCCATTTAGGTGCTCTTTCAAAAAATTTGCATCCATGCGATTCCCACGAGACGCAAGGGAACAATTTTGTCCGCCCCAGCAGAGCCCCGCATGCCAGGGTAAGGCTAGCCATTACCTGGGGGTCGCCCAACCCCATGGCGGAAGTGGCACGCTCGAGACTAGGCTCGCCCCTAGCCATGCATCCATCGGCGCGGCAGACCTTAGATTGGCATATATGGCCTAAAAGTTAATCCCAAGTATATAAGCCTATCCCTTAGTCGCCTTTTACGACATCCATGGGAAAGAGATGGAGTGGTCCTATTCTTTTTTCTATTGGTGCCGGGAACCACACGGCAATATATATATATACAATATACTTGCTTCCTTAATATAATTTTCTTAGCTTGACAAATTTATTACATTTGGACACTTTATCAGCTGTATTGTGGGTCTAGTTGTACATAGTACGTCTATGGCTATATTACGTGACGCCCAGCGAAGTTCTGATTGAAGTGTTGCGTAAGTTTCGTTTGAGTACGACAGAGTTCGTGATGAGCCACGCAACAGCGTACGTGTACGTATTTATTGAGCAACTTTCGTAATATTGTTCTCTCAGTTGTACTCCCGCGAAAAGCCCTATTATTACGTCAGGGGCATTAAAGTAAAAAGCGATGTTATAAATTATGACATAGCGTTAATGTATACTATCTCGAAAAATATAATTATATCTTACCACTACATGGTTTGATTGTCGGCAAAAATTTGCAACATCGGAACTGAATGGTTGTTAGGGAAGAAAAAATATGTAGGTCTTCAGGCAAATGAATCTTTGTGACAGCGTGCCGCCGTTGTCTCCCCTGTACCGCTCGGGGACCCTACATAAGCGGGCGCGCCGTATCTTCGCCTTTGGTCTACTGTAGCGCTCACTTGGTTGCTCGCTATCCTCTGGCGGCTACTTGCTGGATCTCATGTCTACAATTAAACCCACGCGCACTTAAAAGTTGTATAACTAGTTCTATAGGTTGCAGTTATTCTAAAGATTTTTAAATTATCTCTTATCACTCTTACTTGCGGCGTTTTATCTAAACGTCACATCTTTAACCAAGCTTGGTTAAATTTCCTTATTAACAAGATCACGCAGATTATTTTTTGGATTTTTGTGAATGAAAAATGTGTGGATATTTGTTCAAAAACAAATAGCCACAAAATTTAGTCTTCAACGCACATAAGAGCAGCATGCAGCAAAGGCTCGAGACATAGTTAAATAGTTAAACATGTCTCCCTAAATAATTCTACACGCAGACCAAACCCCGAGAAACCCCCATAATGACAACAAGGCCATTGTCATAAATATTATTTTCACTGAATTTTATACCATTGAGTATCCACAAACATAATAAAGCGAGTTCAGTTGAACGTAATGTTGCAACTTGAAATATGGGCTGGCAACAGAATAAAACTTGGAAAATGTTCACTTACAGTCTTCGTTCCCATTTCTGGAACTGTTCCACAACTGCTAGTCCATTATCATGAAGATGGTGGTAAAAAAATCGATTATGCATACAATAGCTGCCCGCGGCTTCCTCCACATAAAAGTCATAAAACACTATTTGAGTGATTTTTACAATAATCGCGTGAAAATTATTTATTTGCTAACAAACTAGCATAGAAAACAACATAAAATGTGATGTTTAAACGAAACACATCTTTGTAACACCCAAAAACATGTTGTTCAAACATAAGTAAAAATAAAAAGCTCCAAAATACTATATTTAATGAAAGGAGTAAGAAAAATGGTAAAAGGCTTTTGTGTAAAATGACCAGTTATACATGAGCTGAGCAACATTAGGAAAAACAATAGACCATTGTCCTTACTTGGTATGTGGTGTATATCAAAACTTCTGAATGAAATGATCGAATACTCAACCTTTTGTCGGATTTCCATTTCGCATTTGGATTGACTGTTCATCTGATAAATTGCTTTTAAATATAAAGAGAATCCGTCCTTCAGGACGGCAATTAAATAAAAAGTTAGGCTGGCAAGCGCAATCAAGATTTTTTCCGACAGAAAGAGGGTTAGGTTTTTTTCATGTTACCTGCTACAGCTTGAATCAGTACCATTATTTTTTTTAAGATTTTAAATTCATTCTCTCTCAATTCTGCGTGTGTCAAACTGAAGACAGCAGGGTGGCATGACAGCGGCTCCTCAATGTACGCACCAAGACACAATGCAAAGGCTTCAGCGACTTAACGACTTCAAGATCGTAAATCTACCTCCTGTTTTGTTCCTAGGCTGCTCCTCTGTATAAACCAAACTTTGGCCAAACCAAACAAGAAATATAAAATCAAAACTTGCACGAAGGTCATTCATTAACATCAATGTCAGTATTTGCACTCAGAATTCAAACGTTTATCACTAATAGGGCCGACGGCGAAACTCAAAGCATTTAACGAAGTTTTGAAAGCACTTGCTTGCCAAACGCCGATAGCACTAAATCAACGGTACTCAAACTGTTACGCGAGATGAAGCGTTAAATACGACAGTTATTTTTAATAGCTTTACGAACTATTGAAAGGCACTAAGTTTGTTAGCTTCGGTTCATTATCTTTGGCTTATTTCAGTTCAGCACTTAATAGTTCATTATTATGGTCCCTTTAACTACCATCTTGGTATATTCTCGGTTATTTAGTCCATATTTTAAGATCATATAAAGTGAAATTTAATTCAATTCACATTAAGTTATAAGTGTGTGATAACAATAATTTCTTTTAAAAAATATTATTTCGTATCTTCTCTCAACCTTAAAAGACTTATTTCTTTTTTTTAACAAGTGATTCTCCAGGATCTTATATTTTACATTCTATAAATACTGCGGATCTATTTAGAATCCAAAATATTTTCGTCCGTATTTTCAAGCAGTAGACTTGTTATTGCGAAGAATTATGGCTGCAACATTATATTCCCATTTAATCAGACATTTGTTCGGAGTTCCCACTCTACGGGCCATCAATCTTGTCGGCCTGGTTTGACGCATCAACACGGTAACCATAGGTATAATATAATTTAAGACAATTATAGAAAAATCACGCTAAAACGGGGACAGACCCCGTGAAAATTTTGGAAAATCTTTGAAATCCTTAATTTTGGCGATTACTTTTCCATGTCAGTCACCAAGTCAATGTCTTGTTTTATGAATTAAGATACAAAATACTTCACTGTATTGCAAACTATAGGCACCATAGAGTTGAAAAGCTATCAAATGAAATTCAGAATTAAGATGCAATATGCAAACGTTAGGATGACTAATGATGGTAATTACCATTAGTAGTATTTGTCTCACTTCTATTTGTAATTATATGAGTTTGACGCAACAATACGGGGACCGTGCCTTTAAAATAGGACTATTCCGTATCTTTCCCATTAATATCGTAAAAGGCAACTAAGGAAAAGGCTAATAAGCTTAAGATTCTTCTTGTAGGCGATAGGCTAGCAACCAGTCATTATTTGAATCTCGATCCCATAATTTAGACATACAGCTGAACGTGGTTGGCTCTGTCTAACCCGCAAGGGATACAGACGTATATGTATATATGTTTACGGCAACCAACTTCTGCAATAAACACCCATATTTTTAAATTGTATCTAATTATTCATTATGTTTATTTCCTTACCAACTGGCAACATGATACGGAAACAAATGAAAAGAGAATAATTTTTATTCAATTCAATATTTTGAATGTTTTTAACGATTTTGATTTTGTATATTCCTATTATAACTATATTGTTATTATAACAAAATTCCAAGAAAAAAATATAGTTCGTGACAAAATCCTTTAAATGTCAGTAACTTTTTTGACAGTGATAAGACAGCGGTCCACGTTGAGAATAGTGTTATTTGTTTAAGTATGGTTGTGTAACAATTTTTGCAAAAATACTTTAAGCGACATCTCCAGTCCAGACTTGATAAGTGAATGGTCGAAGCGAACATATCGCCCGCATCAATTCCGACCCACAATACCCTGCAGATCGGGTGATAAACCCAATACGTGAGGTGGTAAAGCTACTCGTTGACCACGGAAAATTTTATTTCAAGCTATTGAACCTTATCTTTTTGGGTTTACACTCGTACCACAGAGCGGAATTCAAAATAGAATCATGTGTATCGGGCAACACAAAATCATAATTATTTATAAAATCAAAGAGTATAATTGCGTGTAACTAACTGTTTCCAAATTAACCAATTTTAATCAATTTGATTTAAGAAACATGGATGAATAGTTAATGCCTAGTTTTACTTAAAACAAATCAGGTTTACTAAATAAATATAACAAAGGAAGTCTGAATGAAAACTTTGGAAATGGGATGTCTAGGCGAACCTTAACGACCTTAACCTTAACCGAGGACGTCCTGGCCATAGGTCAGGTCAAGAGTACCCCAATCCGACAAGCTAGCATGAAGCGAGTCATAAATGCGAATTAACTGAGAGAAGTATGCAGAGATCGTGGCAAGTGGAAATTTGTATTATCTGCCTACCTGTACATGTATGTATGATATAGTTTATGTGTAATAAATATTTTTTCACATTTTCCACAAAGTTATTACGGCACTTATAGTGTCTTGTTACATTATGTAAATGCATCCCGAACAGCCTACCAATTTTCTGTCCGTGGCTGTGAAAATGGTCGTCGATATTTTTAATGGAAATATTGACATAACGTTATTAAAGGGGATCAATGAGACGTTTCCAAATCTTAACAATTGAAATAAGACATATATTTTTTTCAACATGTTTTAATATGATGTGTTTATAATCTCAACTTAATCTCAATTTTTCTGTCGATATACCGAATGGTATATGTAACAAACGCAAGTATAAGAAAATAAGATGCAAATAACATTTTAAAGGTGAAATCCCGCAAGTCCCAAGCTTGCATTCGACTCGCATCTGAAATAGGTCAGGAAAATAAATAAAATACAACAGCTGTCCTCTAGAAATATGCCGCATGTATATCTTTTATATTTGAGACATTTTTGATAAGACTAGAGTCGGTTTTTCGTAGAAAAATTATCTCTTTCTATTTATTTATAAATAAGAAGAATTGGATTGACTAATCGATCTTAACAACATAAATTACTAATCGTAGAAGGCTATAGTGAAATACTAAACGGCTTTAGCAAATTTCCAAAATACACGAAATTAAATTAGATTTATATAGTTTTTAATAGTCAAAGCGCCCCGGGCAAAATTATGTTAAAAACAATTTACTTAACCTTATAAACTCTATCCCACTGTTTTCTGACTTTAATTACTATGTACATAGCTTTATCTATGTAAAAAGAAATAAAAATATCAATAAACAGCGTATGAAAATTTTCTTTGAATTGGAAAATTTTTACAATCACTACGTTTTTGCTTTTTTTACTACTCCTAATCTATCTTTTGACTAAAATCTACTTCTCAATTTTTTTCTGATTGGCTTTGATTTTTATTATAAAATATAGTATCATTAGAGGCTAACTCAATCTGTATACTTTGTCCCGTATATATTTATTATTTTATCTATTTCTACTTTTGTTCTCAACCTCACTAACGATTACATGTCTGAGGACGGTATATTTTTTAAAGAATTTATGAGTATAAATAAATTTAAAACATTTTGTAAAATTAAGTAGATATTTAAAATTTCTAGCTGTATGTCTGTGGAAATAAGGCGCTTCCAAATATTTAAAGAGAAAACAATTTTATGTTACGTTAACATAATAAGTTCAAATATTTGATTTTACTTTCCATACAAATCAGTTTTCTTTACATATTTTCTACATTCCGCTACGGTTTTTACTTTTTCGCTTATAAATTCATGTTTAAGATTTTAAATATTTCTTTTTTCAATCCTGGTAACCCGTAATGTAGGTTGCTCAGAAACCTTCCGTGGGCACCGGTTTCATCACTATTTGATTTTTAGTTTTTCTATACTCTAGATCTATTTACGAGTACCTATGTACTTTATTTTTATAACATTTGTAATCTGTCATTGTGAAGAAATTAAATAAGTGCCTATACCATGATTCAAGTAGATGAATTAAATTGATATAATTTGGACGTGCATAAGACTTATACATAACAGTTTGTGTAAAATATTAATCACTAGCACAAGTGCCAGTTGCATCCTCACCTCTCTGGAGTGGAACCTGGGTCTCCAACGATCCTCAATTAGATTAATCAGAAACAAATAATAATTTATATCTAATTCATTATTATTACCCATCATCTGACAAAATCTTATAATAAATTATCACACACATTCATATTTAATTATATGACGGTCTTTAGTCGATCTTGCATGACGCTATCCCACAGGACGCTATTACGAGCTGCTAGAGGCCATCACTCAGAAGGATTCGGATCATTGAACAACCACTTACTTGAAACGGTTGTGGGTGGTTCATGTGAGGATAAAGCCTTCACTTATTTTGGTGGGTGTTTACTATGTGACAAATTGGATTTGGATTTGGTTGATTATATTCATCAATCAATCAATATTGTGAAGTTGACGTTGTTGAAGAAAATGCTGCAGTGCAGTTTGTTACCGCTTCTTCTGCACTGACGCCTTGGAAGCGGCAGTAAACTTAGTTTTTAAGTAATTTATTTGACGTCAACCAAGTTGTTAAACCATACGACAATTATTAAGCGATATAATAGTATCCTATAATAATGAATAAAAAATTTTGAATTGAATTTTGAATTTTTTTGAGTTGGATTGGTATGGTTGAGCACAATATACTTTTACCTGTTAGTATCTTGTGCTGAGCATGGTGAGATCTACTTTTACATGATTAATAGGAGATAGTAAAAAATCTTTGTAAACATAAAAAAAGAATAAGTTATACTTAGGAAATGCTTCAGAGTTATTGGCAAAAGCAATTATTTTATCAAATTTCCAGCTCATTTATGTTTTTGACCTTTTTTCCTATGAAAGCCGAGAAAATGTTTGTGCTTTTACCAACACATAAAAAAAATACAAAATGTATTCGCCCAATGACCATTGCGTCTGTTACTCGTTTCGAAGGATGAATAAATAAAATCAAAAAATATCATCTCTAACAAAACAAAGTATTGTCATCCGCACGCATTTTTATAACTCCAAAGCACGTTGGGCAAAAATGGACATAACAAGAGAACAAAAGCTGATGTATAAAAAGTGTAAATTTAAATAAAAACAGCAGTAAATACATTACATAAAAAAAAAGATAGAAATAGAAAAAAAAATTAAACCACTTGGCAACCATCTAAATCGCGTCTACTTATAACCCTTTTAATGTTACTTTTTCGATGTGACGATCATCGGGCATTACAGATTTTAGGCCTAAATAGATAAAGACTTACTTATCAAATAATAAGTTTATTGCTTTCCAATTATCAATAGAATGCTGAATTAGTTTCCAACTTCTCAGATTCTACCAATAATTCGTTTATTGCTTATATCTATTAACATTAATACTTTGTGACAGCTGTACTCAACATCCTACTCGTATCTAAGTGGCTGTCTGTTACGAAAAGATTTTTACAATATACGATTGTCTGAAATAATTTAAAAGTCGCACTTGAATTTTGTAAATGAAAAAAAATATATAATTATTTGCAATGTTTATACAAAAACTATTTAGAAACATTTATCCATATTAATATTACAAAAAAAAATCTATTTTTTATATTTAAATATTTTATTCCAAAAACCGATTGTAAAACAAGAATACTTTAAAGGTTAGGTTAGGGTTATGGGTGACGCCTCTTGTATAAACCTGACTTATCCATTTTAAGATTACACGCAAGAGCGCACCTATTTATTTATTTATTTATTTATGTACACAAAATTATATACAGAAGCATTTATTACAGTAATTCTAGTACAAAGGTGCTACTTATTTCAAAAGAAATCTCTTCCAGTAGACCCATGAGAGGAGAGATTAATTTTGGAGCGGTATGGCGTGTGCATAAATAACGTTTAACATATTTAACTAAACATACATGCTAATACTTACATAATTAAACATGGAACAATTAAATAAATGACAGTAATAAACTACATAAACATACCAATATATAGTTAACCTAACACCTAGTTCTCTTATCCAAAGCGTTGAGGATACAAGGTAACACCAGGAGGATGATGGTGAAAAATTAGTAAAATTTCTCTCTCAACTTTTATACAATAAGGGTTAAATAAAACATAACTAAAGAGACACTTCGGAGATTTTGTAAGGAATCAAGAAAGGGTGCACTGTCAGAGATCAAACCCGAGAGCAGCACACTCCTCCCTGATTCCACTCATCCGGAAGGTTGGTAAAGCCAAACGTACTCGTACATATAGTCACGGCTATATCCCTTACTGGGTAGACAGTGACCGAAAGGCCATGTTCCGCTGTATGGCTTTATGAAGGAATTGAGATTAAACTGGTGACAGGTCGTTAGCCCATCGCCTAAAAAAGGAATCCCGAGTTTATAAGCCATTCCTTTAGTCGCCTTTTCGTTGTAAAACTATAAAGTGGTTCTATTCGAAAGTGCCGGAAACCACACGGCTGATAGCCTTGTTCAAATATTAATATTCGTCGTTCGTATCGTATTTCCTAGTCGTGTTATATGAAAACGCTTTCAACTATAAGTTACTGTCGTCGGCTTCCTTTCTGCCTGTCTAGAAGTTAGCGCTACACGAGATCTGCAGGTAACTCGACGCGATGTTCATTAGTTGTTTAGATTCCGAACAAGAATCGAATAGAATACCTACCTATTTGTGACTAGCTTTTACCCGAAGCTTTAGTCTCATGTCAATTTTCACTTATTATTTGTAAAAATATAACTTATAGAATAATAACTTTTTATACCGAATCTCACATTTATGTGTATTAAAGTGAAGCATGAACGGCATGGCTTGGAAACATATTTTGTTGGCTTTTCTAATTGAGGTTTCCACATAATGCTATCATCACTTGGCTACCAAACTCGTTTTTTAGATCTATGACATCAACTCCAAAGCTGGCCGAAAAATGCTTAATGTTTAGAAGAAGAAGAATAGAAGAATTCAAAATTCGATACAAGATATCACTTATTGACGTCACATTATTTAAATCTAATTATAACTACTACCGCTTCCAAATCGCATGTGTAGAAGAAGCGGCGGAACAAACTACACTGTAGCATTTTTACCGGACGTCAATTTACAAATATAAAATTAAATCTTAATCGTGGACATTGTCCGCATTAAAAAACATCAATGAATGTAAAACTTATTATTTCAATACGAATATTTCGTCATTTCCTTTAAATAGCATGACTTTGATCTTCAACGGAATCCAATTATTTAAAACAGCCAAAATTTCAATCAAAAGCACGCTATGATTTGACGGCCTCTGTGGCGCAGCGGTAGTACACTTGTCTGTGGCACCGGAGGTCCCGGGTTCGAATCCCGGTCAGGGCATGATGAGAAAGAACGTTTTCTGATTGGCCTGGGTCTTGGATGTTTATCTATATAAGTATTTATTATAAAATATTGTATCGTTGAGTTAGTATCTCATAACACAAGTCTCGAACTAACTTCGAGGCTAACTCAATCTGTGTAATTTGTCCCGTATTTATTTATTTATTTACGCTTTATAAGAAAACCTAGACTCGAGAAAATAAGTCTCACAAGAAAACCTAAACACATCTTTCGGCAGTTAACCCCACACGATTCACACTGGCACGAGGTTTTATTATTCCGTCGACGCAGTCGGTATCGAGAGCAGAATACACCAACTAATAGCAACACGGCAGCGTATTGCCGTGCTCCATTCCACGCCCTGTGGATAGACCCATCTGAAAAGTTAATTGCCCGCCCCGCAATGCCCGCTTGGCGGTAGGGTTGCCATTGTGAAATATATTTGAATACTTTTTTTGACAAATCTACGGATACAATCTTTGTTCGGATACCTATTAGTTCACGAGTTTGAATGGCATGACGAGAAACGAACTTTTTCTGATTGGCCTGGTTCTTGGATTTTTATCTTTTCATTGAGTTCCTTTTGGCCAGTTACGAAATAATTTTGATTTTGTAACAGAAAAATATTTCTTATCTCGAAATTTGAGTTAATATCCCATAACGCAATTTCTATGCAATAAAGATACAAACAAACACAAGTCTCGAACATTCTTTGAGGCTAGCTCAATTTGTGTAATTTGACACGTATAATATATTCATTTTCAGTTTTATGTTATACGTTGCTCTTATTTGAAGCATTTCGGGTGATTCTAGTGTAATATTAAAAGATAAGATGTAATTTGGAAGAAACAAGGTATCATTTTTGAAAAAACAAATATAATAAGATTAAGTGGAGTAAGGATTGGCTATATATTAGCTGTGAATTTGTAAAGGTACATACCAATAGTCAACCCTAACAATTCAAAGCTTAACGAATATTCAGAACATTGAAATGCCGATGCGATGATTTCTCACGTTTTTCCTATTCGATTGTTTGACTCTTCGAGAGGAAACCAATATCCGGCCATTTCCAGAAACATGTCGAGCCGCTCCAAAAGGCAAATTCACCCAACCATCCACTCCATCATCAGAATCTCTCAAAGCTATTTGAATAGCCTACCAATACTATTGTATTTAATTAGTTGAATAAAAGAACCACACGGCACATGCCTCCATGCGTAACACTTTTACTACTAACTATTAAACTATCTACCGTTTTATTTATGAAAAAATGTCCTTCAATACTGAATTAACAATAACGACAAATGAGATATCATAAAAAACGAATTTTATTGTGGCGACAATAAGACCGTGAATCAAAAGGAGCCATTTTGTACGCAAATTTAGGTGACATATTTGGCGTGACTCCAAAAAAAGAAGAAATAAAACTTAAGAGGGGCGGTTTTTTACTGATAAATTCTCGATTGTTTATTCCGAATGCGTGACATAACGATGCAAATGATCCACCAATTGTTTCTGTGACTACAAAATAATGTAAGTACGGAATTTTTATATGTGTACGTACATCTAGCAAATTAAAATAAAAATACAAATACAAGTAAAAATTATAAATTAAATAATAGTTTTAAGTTACATATTTCCATCACTATAATTTTAAATGCGAAAGTTTTTAATGACGTGCGTGCTTACAACTCCTTTACAAAAAATCTACTAGGCGAATTTTTACACTCGAAAAAGCAATAACAGAGAAAATACCTACATTTTATCGCATAAATTCCACTGGACGATGTCCAGAGCGCTACTAGTGTGTACATAAATGTAAAAAATATAAAAAATAATACGGAATAACGGCACTATCAATGCTTATTTTTTGACAAAAGTCTCAACCAACTTCATTACACTATTTAGGCCAAAAATTATAAGAATGCAGTTATTTCAATCTTTTTTTAATGCACAAAAACTTCAACATTTTCCCGTGATTAGAATAGCATTCAAGAAGGATAACAGCTGTTTCGATTAAAAATATGATAGCGTCATTTCTTTACTCACTTTATTTTGTATCTATGGTTTTGAGGATAATATTCGTCCGCTTCACGGTTCATCGAGAGTGGTTTCTGGGCCAAATGGGTGGTGCCAATATAAATACAGTGTCATTAGGCATATTATCGGATATGTTTCCTCAAACGAACAACGGAATCCTTCATATTAAATGGAAGCAAAATAAATAGGAGATACTCAAGATGAGAAAAGATATCATTTATTTGCCTTCTTCTTAGCTGTAATAGTGACGATGATGTGTAACTTAGCCAATTTTACCAATGATAAGTCTGGTATTCAATTGATTCTTATGGTCAACTGCAGCATAAACCATAGCAATAATTAAAATATCTAAATTACATACACATTTAGCCTATACGTCCTGCAATTTCATTAGGCAATAGTAGTACACTGGAGAATTCATCGGTGCCTGAATCCAGGGTCTATACAAGCAGTGGGTCTGCGGGATTGTTTGTCCGCAAACATCGCATTGAGCAAACAAAGACTGTCTGTGACTGTGCCATATCTATTGTTTACTATATCTGTTGTATAAAATATGATGGTTTGCTTAGTTGCGGAGTATGATAATGTAATTGTATTAAGTAAGAATTGTTACGAGTGTTAATACTCGTATTAATTTAATGTTAAATTTTTTTTCATGATATGAACTGAGCAACATTCTGTTGATAATAGGGAGCCAGTTCGTGTAAGAACCTGATTACGTCACCACTTGACCTTTCAAGGTGAAAATTTAAGTCCGCTTGGATAACTAGGTCATACATAGTAAGGAGTTTTAGTCCGGTAGTTTAGGTATTGGCTTTATCAAGAAAATAAGTTCAGTCCTACTAGAAGCATACTTCTTTGTGCAGTTAGTTTAATTCTTCATACCTAACTTACTGCATAGAATCCATAGGACTCTATATAAACCGTTAAATGTATACAGGCTTAAACCGCCTATCAGTTAACGAAGTTTTATCTAAACAAAAATGAAAAATATTCAGTTTGTGCATAAAATCAATCAATTAATAAAATCAATCATTAAATCAACGTATGAAAATGATTATGGGAAGCAAATGTGAGGTTTTAATTTAAGACTTCATTCTTTATATACAAAAAGCTATTATATACATATATATATATATATATATAGCTATATATATAGAACGTAAAAATCGAGTCTTTTGTTTGGAATATAAACCAATGTAACCAATGTATTTTGACTATTTCTAGAGAGCCTAAAACTACACTAAAGATACCTACTTACAAATCGCAACTTCATTGAGTTGCACAAACAATGAGTAGACTATATTGTTGCCTGTGTCTATGTTCTATAAAATATGGACGGAGTTAGAGCTGGTAGAGCCTAGTAATTAAGCCACAGTTGAATTAAATGATTAATGTAGAGTTAGACTATAAATTTCGGCTAAAATGACAAACTCTAAAGGATTTCATAAATGGATAACATTCGATGGCTTTTTAAGTAAACTTGATGCTTTAAAAAAATTTAATTAATGCAAAGCTGTGAATCAATAATAATTTCACCAATATTACTTGAAATATATATTTCAACGTTCCGTGTGGTTTCTGGCATTTTTTAATAGAACTACTACATATCTTTCCCATGGATCTCGTCAAAGGCGACTAAGAAATAGGCTCATTAACTTGGGATTCCTCTTGTAGGCGATTGGCTAGCAAACTATTTGAAACTCGATTCCATCATGGAGCCATACAGCTGAGCGCGACCTTTCATTCTTTCAAGACTGTTGGCTCTGTCTACCCCGCAAGGCCAACAGTCTCGAAAAAAAATAAAATACACATCCTTTCTGTTTAAATTATAGGCATGGATATCATAAAGTTCGACAATCTACTTTAACTTAACTTTATCTAGGAAATTACATTCAAAGCAAATGTTGCAAGCACTTAACTATGTTATTTGCTACTTAAACAGTTAACATTGACAATCCGCAGCGAATTCCATTTAACCCGAGAGCAGAAACAAACCAATTTCCAAAACAAACTCCAACTCGAAGGTTCTAGTGCAATAATAATAATGCTATCACGCATTAGGCAGACGATCACCGATTGGTTCAAAATTGAAAGATAAGTATGTACATCTGCGAACTTAAAGGGGCTAAGCCTAATAATGTAAAGCTTTGCGTTATTTAACTGATTAGATAATGCTTTAAGGGCATTACATATTATTGTTTAGTTGAGTTTTATACTTTGGATTCTTACAGGCGATACGAATCATTTAGCTGAATGTGTCCTTTCAGTCAGAGACTATTGTTCTATTTTCTTATTTCCTAAGGGATTATATACGTGATATATAGTAGGTATACAATAAAATATTTTTTAATTTTAATTAAATAGTAACGCAATTGTATATTATATGAGTATGTTACATATTTATAAAGAATATCTTAAATAGGTTACGAAGTTATAGATATCTATAGTACTATAATAGTTACTTATTATACTTAGTACATATGTAACATATATGTACTAAGTTTAATAAGTTTAAATTAAATTTACTTTATCACTTGGAATAATATTTATTTTAATTTTAATTTAAGATAAAAAAGATCTCAATGTTATTATTAAAAGAATATGTTTTTAACCTTTAAATGTTACGTAACTTATTGGACAGTTTTGATAAGCATATTTTACAAATTTCCTCTTTAATTAAAACTGAAACTCAAAAGTGATTGGAATCTGTCCAATCCAAATAGGATACTGGAACGAGCCGTCATTAAAAGACGAATTACCTCTTAATTAA
This sequence comes from Amyelois transitella, assembly GCF_032362555.1. Taxonomy (NCBI): domain Eukaryota; kingdom Metazoa; phylum Arthropoda; class Insecta; order Lepidoptera; family Pyralidae; genus Amyelois; species Amyelois transitella. The sequence continues at coordinate 6,901,213 of NC_083519.1, read as the reverse complement.
AGGTGGTCGGCCATTTTAACTAAAGTGGACTCGCCCAGAAATAGGGCTACCAGACATGACAATAAATGTGCAAAATACTTGACCCCCTCCGTCCGTCAGCACTGTAGCATACACTAATACACACAATATATATATTTTTAAAATAATTAATATAGTAATAATATTCATATAATTTTCATAACAACAGCAAAAATTAGGTTTTCAAGCAAAAAACATGGATCGACTTACAGTAATAAAGTTAAATTTGGCAGCCCTAATAAAAAATAACGAAAAATCAGACGCCAATTTTGTACGTAACAAAGATGTTTACGTGTCTCGAAAACTTATTGTTGTTTACTGATTTCAATTATCCAGATCCCAATTTTGTGGTCGAACCCTCGCCTAAAACTCCTGTGGAGTGTTTCATAAAACTTTTACTGAGTATTCGCAATTCACACCGTCACAGTACGATACAAACTATTGTTCCTTTCCCATTCAATACAGAGGTTTTATTGGAAGGGATAAATCTATTTCAGTGCCAACCACTCGGTCGGAAATTTCGTGTGGGTTAATTTGTTTAATTGTGCCGACACGTTGTTTAAATTGTGGAGAGGAAAACTGAAAACAAATATATTTATAACACTCAAAACATTATTCTTATATAATATTTAAGTATTATTTAAACATTCCTTTTTACGCTTGTTTATCTGACCCTTTATTGTTTATAGTAATACACAGATATAAATTATATCAGTCAGTCTTGACACAATGACAAAAAACACATACCCAGGATCTGTATATAACATGACTTAAACTGGACATATAATGATCACATAAATTTAAAATGACTTTGCTTCAAATACATCGGAAACATATTATAAATAATTCTTAAATCGGATAAAGTCAATACCTACCTACAAAGGAAAATATCCATCAATTCGTTATAAGAATCCGGGTGGAAAGAAATCGGAAATGGAATTCAGTGAATAAATCCAAATGACAACAATCCGACAAACATAACTACCGAAATTGCTGAAACATTTCAAGTACAAAAAACTACAGGCTAAATAGAGTTTAACTATCGACAAATGATATCGATAAAGGGCATGCGACTTATTGCGATTATTGCATTGAACGCTTACCGAAGTACTTTGTGTCACGAAAGCAATCTGCACATTCACCCAACTGCATGTGTTTATTTGTTTTAATTGTAATTGCCAGACCTCGCAACTATTAAAACGGTGGTAATCAGCCGCTTTCTCATAATGGCCTTAGTTTCATTTTTCATATCAATGCCTCAGGCCTCAGTTTTCATATCAGTCATGCCCCTACAAATTAAAGATAAAACAAGTTTCTCATATTTTCCCAGTTAGGATATCCTTTAGCTGTTGAATAACTATTCCAACAGTGTGCAAAATACCCGTTGCCAAATTCGAGCGTGCCACATTCGCGTCATAGAGATACAAGTTATAGATTAACAAATAATTTTCAATTAGTATAATTCGTAGAAAAAAATGCTATAAGTATGGAAGAACGAAATAATAGTGAGCGTTCTTGAATAAATTATTATTCTTTGATTGAAACTTGAAATTCTTCAAACGCTTTGATGAGTATTTCAATGATTTCTTTTTATTTTATTTATTAAATTTTTTATTAAATAGTTCAGAATCCAATGCATTTTCCTCTTTTACCGTACCTAACTGTTTTAACTAAACGAGATATCTGTAGAGTAAACACGAGACCATTCTGGCAAATTCTTCATTCATAAACTTGCATCAGTATATTCTCTTTAGTTAACAAATGTACATCACACATACCTCGTGTTACTTAAACGAGCATGACTTAAGTTATAACACGGTTGCTAAAAGCACTTAGAATTATTATAAGACCTAAGGTCTCGTCATTAAGTAGGCAGCTGTTAGTTTTTTACTTGCGTTTGCGCGCGGCTGTCAATTTCCGGAATTTTCAGAAAAATAACCTATTTCTCCTGATGATTTATACCATCTTAGGTGCTATATACTAAATGAGTGGTTTTAGAGTTTATTCGTTATAAACAAAAGATACATAAATACCATAGTTTACCTTGTAATATTAGTATGAAAGAACAAGTACTGAGAACTTATTCTCAGTAAGTAATACCGCAACAAAAGACGAAAGTAATATGAATGTTAATCTACCATCCAAACTTATCTCTGTCTAATTTAGAATACAACCGTTGTTTATTCCGTTTTTTTTTTTAGTTTCCTATTGCGTCACAACAGTTGTATTCTGAATGAGGTACTCGGTAAACTCGTCACGAGCTACAAAAGGCTATCTAGCTACACGACGTGTACATTTTTTTTGCTGAAAACATTGAAAATTGCTTTAAAAAAATGTTGAAAATAAAAGATTTTCCCTCTATTACTAAATTTTAAATCAAGCCTACTCGTGAAGGAATTATATAGTATGGTTAAAGAACCTAATACTATTTGAAATGTAATTGTGGAGTGAGAGAAATAAGTCAACTTCTTATGAGAATAAATTAGTAAATTTTAAATATTAAAATTGATTTTGTAGCTAGAGTCAAAGTAACAGTTACTATTAAGTACGTGATAAAAATATTTTTCCATCTTGACCATTTAACTTAATTCGAATAAATTCAAAAAATAAACGCACGTGGTCTTCCCGCACCTCCAGTTGCCAAATGTTTCCTCACGATATCATCCCTCATTGTAAGAGATTTTTTTTAATTATTTGGTAGGTTGACGTCAAATAAATTACTTCAAGTTACTAAGTCAATAAATTTAGTACCGCTTCCAAAGCGTTAGTATAGAAAATGCAGTAATAAACTGCACTGCAGTATTTTCTTCAATAACGTCAACTTCACATTTATCCAAACTTATTTTAGTTATTGATATAATCGAAATAAACAATCTGCCCCGCAAGAGATATTGACGTGATTATATGTACATATGTAAAAATCTAAATCAGATACATAGTGTTATTCTCAGAAAACAAGCTCAGAAAATAGTCGTAAGATTTTTGTTCTAATTGTCAAGCATCTTGGCGGATGGAGGCAAACGACCGTACCGTTGCTATAGCTTCCATATGACAACATGAATTAATTATATAATTAGCGATTTTCTTATATAGAAAGATAATTATCTACTGAAGTAACGATCTACTGAGAAATATAAATCGACGAAAATGACTATTCTACAACTATTAATATTAAATAAGTTTTTATGAGCAACAACAATATGTAGTACACACTATATAACTAGTTTATAATACGGTATTAAAAAGACGTTAACAAAACAGAACTTTCAGTAATGAATAAAGTAAAGCTAAATCCATGTTAACAGCTTTTTCAGAGCAAGTTAAATTAGTACCGAAACGTGTCTTGCTTTTATTACCAGCCATGACATTTACACCCAACACTTAAAAATATTCCGTGGAATTCTAATGTACTCACTACAATTTGTATTTAAATCTACGTAAATATTATAATTATGTGTATAAATATAACAGAAATATATTTATAAAAATATAAAGTATAAAAAATGTCATTGAAATAGAAAATTTTATACACTTACTCCTACTACTCCTGTATGTTTGTACCTTTAGACTACAAAGCACAAGATGTTACATTTGTTACATCCTGTAACCTGTTCTTACAATTTTTTATTAGTTATCTTAATAAAATGACGCAATATACAATAAATATACAAGTGGAAAGATGTGGTTTCTAAAAACAACCAAAAGTTCTACAACAACCAACAGTCTTGAAAAGACCAATAGGCGACGTTCAGCTGTTTGGCTCAATGATAGAATTGAGATTCAAATACTGACCGGTTGCTAGCCTAATCCCAAGTTAATAAGCCTATTCCTTAGCCGCCTACGACATCCATGGGAACATGATGGAGTGGTCCTATTTCTTTTTTATTGGTGCCGGGAACCACACTGCACTCTGTACGAAAATTGATAATCTGACTGCCGTTCTCATGCTTTAATAATGATAACTCGTCAATCACAGATCAGTTGATGCTGTTGTTATAACGGTATCCTGTAATCAATAGCTAAATGGTATGTTTATTAATTGAACAATTAGTGGTAAAGGGAGATAGATTTAGACTCAATAACGACAGCCCGGCCCGTGATAATTAGTTTGTGATCTCGTGATTTGGAATTCATGATTGATTGTTACATATTCAATCACATTTCAATTCATTAGTGACGTTAATCACTTACATAATAATTTACTTAAGCTGAGTGGTGCCTATATATTTTGATTCCCTGGTGACTGACCCCTTTATATTAGAAAAGATATATAATAAAACCTATGCTCCCTTGGGTTGCTTAGACATATCTGTAAAAACCTATCTAACTAAGTCAAATCTTAAGTAGGCTCGGATCTGGTGCATCGTATTACCTACGCCCAACTTAACTTCATATTCTGGTTCTAATTATTCCTAACCTAGTGTTCTATTCTTTGATTAAACGATAATAAAAAATGTAAACATACATGAATTATTTCTCTGAGGGATAGGCAGAGACTTCATCTTTATACCTTTCACGATCCCTGCACACTATTCTTTCGTTTCATCTCATTCGTTACTCTCGTCATACGAATTCATATTTGGATATACTTGATGATGAAAAAAAATGCAATGTTCAATCACAAAATGCAAATATTGACTTTAGTCAAAAAGCAAATGTAATATTTTCGCTCAAAATAAAAATACTTGTCCCTCACATGTCTTTGTTGACGCAGCTCTTAAACCTATACTAGTGAAGAACTAGTGGATAATTCGTTAGTTAAACTCAGTTCATCAAAACGTTCAATGACTTCCAATAACCAAACACGAACTAAGCGAATGCAATACTTGCTCCCGAGTGAGTACCTAATTAGTTGAAGCACGTAACTCTCAGTTGAATTAGTTTCATTCATCACTAAGAGCAGAAGCAGTGCCATCCATTGTGATAGTTGGATCACTTCGACTCCGACCGATGGAACAATAGCAGAATGAACGAGATTGTTCGTTAATAGTTTGAATGCAAACAAAGAGGGAATGTTCGAGAACGCAGTATTGGTATGACTCCGGCGTTTCTCTATGGCCGCATAAGAAGTTGTTTCGTCTTTGAAGATGAATCTTACTAACTTAATTATTGAGAAATGTCTATAAATTTGAGTTAATAGATAAACTATGCTCAGAATAAGTAGGACAAGTCTGTCACTAATTTTAGCTAAAAATAACAGTAATGCCTATTGTTTTATATTTCCCAGTAGTAAGTAGGCAATAATGGTCAGGCGTATTTCTTCAGCAACATAAGACGTTGTTTCTTTTATTTATATTTTGCTAATTCAGTAACTTTAGATCAAGTTACCAGCTGTAGCAAGTGCGCCAATTATAGAAGATGTGTTGTGCGTTAAGAGAAAATTGACATAAATAATATGGCCAGTGAAATTGCAATGATAGAAATGTCAGTAATAAGAGAAAATTCTAATTAATGTGCTGGTATACAAAATGAATCAGCAACAAAGAGATACAAAATTAAATACGACTTATCTAAATAAGACCCTCAAAAGGAACATGACGTGAAAGGAATCCATAACGTTTAGCCACGATACTAAAAATTTGATCATTTTAAGGTTAACGCATAGCTCTTTCTATATATTACCTACACTATGGAACACTTTGGTGATAAACATTATCCTGCTAATTTATGATTGCAAAAGTTTGAAAGGATTTCACGCAAAATTTGACGGATATTGATAAAATTATATAAACTTTTTATGCCAAAATTGCCATGGATGCGAAACGTCAATGCACAGCTGATATTACATAATTACCAACCACAAACAAAAAAATGTTCGGTCACCTTAATGTGTGTATCTTGATTGTATCAAGCTAATAAATATTAAATGATGTCCAAAGTTTACATGAAACAAATTTTAATGAATATTAAACACGGATTTATTACAAACCATAGACTAACCAGACGCAAATTTGTTTTGTTCGTCATCAAGTTTTGCATACACATAGTTAATGAGTTGTAATGAAATAATGCGATAAACAAGCGCTTGTCGCGCGAATAAATATACAATAAGAACACTGTTATCAAAGCATAAAGTTATTCATTTGCTTACAAAATAATTAGTCAATCAAATTTTAGTTAAATGGTATTCCGTATTTTTTTTCGCTTAAGAAAGAAATCATAGTAACAATCACTACATAGTATAAAACAAAGTCGCTATTTTAGTCTGTTTGTCTGTATGCTTAAATCTTTAAAATTACGCAACGTATTTTGATGCGGTTTTTTGTAACAGGTAGAGTAATTCAAGAGGAAGGTTTTTATGTATAATAACATTTATAATTTTGCACCCGTGCGAAGCCGGGGCGGGTCGCTAGTTACGTTATAAAATAAAGAAAGTCATTGAGAGAGTCGACTATTTAAGATTTCATGAAACGTCGACTGTCGTACGGTTAAGGTTAAGGCCCGGCTAAAATGCGCAAGAAATGCGTACGGAGAAACCGGTTCAAATCCCACCTTGGCTAGTTTAAGTACTAACGGCCTCTGTGGCTCAGCGGTAGTACGCTTGTCTGTGACACCGGAGGTCCCGGGTTCGAATCCCGGTCAGGGCATGATGAGAAAAGAACTTTTTCTGATTGTCCTGGGTCTTGGATGTTTATCTATATAAGTATTTATTATAAAATATAGTATCGTTGAGTTAGTATCTCGTAACACAAGTTTCGAACTTACTTCGAGGCTAACTCAATCAGTGTAATTTGTCCCGTATATATTTATTTATTTATTTTATTTATTTATTTAACCGCTGCTCTGACCATGAGGGAAAACATCGAATATAATCACGTAGTTCCATGTAGGTATCCATCTTTCTTCTCAAAAAAAAATTGGGTAATTTTTGGGGTATAAGTATCGTATTCTTCTTGTTTTATTACCGATGGATCAAACTGTGGATATAAATAATATCTAAGTATTTGTTACATCAAATAATTTTAAGTGAAATAGATTAAAGGCAACAATCTTCCCGTATATATTCACTCTTGCGTCTTGGCTACAAATCGAATTTATTGCGTGGTCATTAAGTCCTCTTTATAGTTAATCTATTTTGGCGTCGTCGAATGATTGGGTACAGTAATTGGATGGCATTGTTTATTTTATTGACAACAATTGGAAGTGTGCCCGCGGTATTTTGTTTTCGCGGATGTGGGTGAGTAATAAAATAGTAATAATGTGAAAGTTTATGAGAATAGATGGCTAGGATAGATTGCATCGTCCACTAAAGCAGCCTACAGTTATGTGTGTGATTTTTTACAATTTTGCGGCCATTCGGCATCCATGGACGGACATACTCATTAACACGACGTAGATGATCAATACTGATGGATAGAATAAAAAAACAAGGACAATTGACATGAGATGAACAAAAAAAGAGGTGGAGATGGAGAAGTTCATCTAAATATATAAGAGTACACTGACTTATCGACTGACATATATATCATCTCGCACCCCAAACCGCTGGGTCTAGAAACTTGAAAGTGGTATGCAGGTTCTTTATACAGTCTAGGGGTGCACTAAGAGAGGATATATTCTCAAATTTCGTTTATATTTACGGAAATTTTCGTTGTACGCAACTAGAGAAAACTTTTTACAGTTAGCTGCCAGCCTTACACCAATATTTATACAGGGTATTAGTAGCGATACACTGCCCGGAATGTAAAGCTCTGCACGTTTACCAAATGTCAATAGAAATGAGGCTAGGGTACGTGTGTCTGAACCATTACAGACGAACACCAGCAGCAGACCATAGTTCGCTTGATACATAAAAACTAAGATGTGGAACATCAAGAAATTAAAGTGAAATTATGCCCTAGCAAAAGTGTTTCAGTATCAGAACCGGAAATGAATTAACTGGTGTCGTTTATAAATCTAACACAGCAAACAATATAAAAACACATAAAATCGCGCAAGAAGTCGCGGGCAGCAGCTATTTTTTCCAAATTTATAACGATAAATGACTTAAATTAGACCATACAATCACTGCAAATTTAACATATTCATTTCATCAAAGTTATTTAACATGGAATTAATTTTGAACGGCACAAGTCTCATCCGTGGAAAATTAATCGCCCTCCGATCCTGCCGATAGTTCGGAAAGTTAACTTTTTGAGTTATAGCCCTAAGCTCGCAAGTCGAACAAACTTGCTATTGGAAGAGATAGATAACACAGTTTTTAAATAATTTATGAAGATATTATGCGGTAATATTACAAAAGTCTTGGATACATATCAGCGCGCGGAGTTTTTCTTTCCTAATTTTATCTTAGTTTTACACTGGGGCTACGCTGCTGTTATGTTAAGCGTAGTTAAAAATACTTACCTCATTAATAAAATGGTCTTGACCTTTCTCATTTAAATATTCAAGGATAACAAAAAGTTTGTAACAAATTTGCGTAACTAAACCAACAACATTTTTTATTAAAATTGGAACGAGTATCCTATTAGCAAAGCGGCAAGTAAAAATATACCTCCTTAGTATGATGAGCTTACCACTTTTATAAATAAAAGACTGATTTCGTGAACACTAAACCTTAGAGAGTAATTGCCACTGAGTAGCTGCGGGTATCATTTTTCAGAGATTATATAGATTTACGAATGATGCAATAGAGTTTTAACAAAGCACCTACCGTTTGGCCTCCGAAACCTTCCAGAGGACCCTAACCCGCATTGGATCATGGTTACAAATCCAGTTTCCTGAATATACAAATTCTCACATGAAGGTTGTCTAAAGAAGAACTATTTAACTCTGTGCAGCATTAAACTGTACCTGAACAAACTTTAAGTTATACCCTAAAACCATTCGACCACCGATGCTCAAAAATAAACATTGTATTGTATTATGAATTAGTCAATTGTGTAATAATTTTTTTGCAATTTAAATTATATAATTCAACATAAATACCTATTTATCTTTCCACATTGAGATTCAAATAGTATCTTTCAATCTATTAGAGACTAATGGTTCTACCTACCCCATAAGGGCTAAAGAAGGCATTTCCCCTGTCGACATCAAAGTCAGTATGAAAGTCAGTATATATTTAGATTTATTATTAGACACTAAGAGTATGACGTTGCTGTTCCAATTCGCGCTCGCATTTCGATTCCGAGAATAGCACCAAAATGGATTACCTAGGCTCTATAGTGAATGAAATTAACGAAGCTTCTAGCTCTGCATTCATAAATAGTAGGTACTTACCTGTTCCTAGAGTGGATTATGATTCATTCATATTATTAATCTCACTAAAGAACGCACGCGAACCCACCTTTGTTAAAGAAAATTAAATGACTCCGCGGGAATTTAAGGAAAAACTCTTTTAGTGACTATATGTTAGTCAACCTATCAACTTTTCTTTTATATTTGCTTTCTTATAGTGGGTGCAACATTCACAATTTTAATTCTCCGATATGTTCATATATGTGTATTTTGGTCGTTGTTTTATTTGTAATATTGTTGCTTGCAATAATATAATAATATAAACATTATGTATTTGATTCTAGCATCTTTGCAATAATATTTTAACTTTCCAGTTCGTGACTCCTTTTTGTCACCTTATTTCATTCTGATAATTTTAGACAAGTATTATACAAATAAAACGAGAAATTATAATAAAAATAAACTCGATAGTCATACAAGCTCTGTTAACAAATGCATCGGATCGTATAAAACTAACACAAAAAGTATTTATTACTACATGGAGGAGAATGGCAGTCATTTAGTATTCCCGAAAACGACGAATAAGGTCCTTTATCTAAAGAAATTGGATGGGGGACAACAGACCGTCTTAGCCAGGGCTCAAACAAACTATTTTACACATGCATCACTTCATTTCACACTGCTTAATTTGACAAGGTATCAAAGATATTTCAGGATAAGTAATAGTAAGTATATATACCAAGAAACACATTAAAAGGAGGTTATGTTTCTTCCATAATATTCCAATGTAAAAAGTACATAATAAACTATGTTTTCCTTGGCTACAACGTAAGTATATCAAACAACGTTTACTTTCGTCTTGTCTAAATAATAAATGATGATATGTGATTATACGACAATGTTTTAATAATTGATTTGGTCATTCGGTCAAAGGAATGTTTTGTCTTTGTTTATGATTTTCCCCATAATATGCGAGGATGTTATGATTCCCTATAATATACAATTATTAGTAGTACTGTTCGTTGGTAGATGATTATTGTGATTCTATTTTTTCCCCTTTATCATTAAGATTTTACCGTATTAGAGATTATCCTTCCAGTTACGAAGTATGGTAAAATATTATTATTAGTATATAACTGAATGAATTTATTGTAAAATTATATTTCCGTACTGACATTATTTTGTAACTAAGGCTATAAAGACTCGTTCAGAATCGTCTGAAAGGGTATTGATGATAATTCCTGTTTATTCGTCTATATAAGGGAGAAACGATGTTATATGTTTTTAAACCCATACAGAAATTCATTGTAAATTATTAGGATCAAAAATTGAAAGTTACTTGCTGTTGCCCGCGCCTACTTCTTCTGCCTTAAATCTTTATAATACATACATACATACATACATAAAATCACGCCTCTTTCCCGAATCTAATAATCTTTATAATATTAATACTTATTATGTTTTTCCCATATAGCTGCTAAGTTTTATGAAAATCTGTTTAGTTGTTTTTGCGTGAAACTGTAACAAACACACATCCTCGCTCTGCATTTATAATTAAAGAAGGAAGTAAGATTACTACAAGAATGCAATTGAGAATAGGTACTGTATAATTTTTATCTTTCCGAAGATCGAACCTGGCAGAAAGTTAAAACTGCGCCATAGGGATCACATACCTTTTAAATGATACATACCTATTACTAAAATAATATGTCGGAACTCCTTTTCATATCTTCAAATGCCACTTCAGTATGAAAAAGTTCTATCTCTTTTGTACAATAGGTTCAATTTTTATTAACGAAAACAATTCATATAGGATGATAATTAATACAATTTTATGTGAAGTAATATGATAATCCATAATTGTTTGGAATCGAGGAAAATTTTGATGTCCAGCTATTTTTATTCAAGCATAAATCTTTCTCTACATAGAAACAATACAAACATAATCTTACATAGATAAAACATGTCATCTTTGCATACTTATTTCGCCTCATTCCCATTTATTACTCTCTTCATGCTAGTTCGTCAGTTCAGGATACTCTTGGCCTGATATTTCACCTGGACGTCCAATAATGTGTTCCCGTGCAGATTACAAAAGTAAAACAAGAGAAGGGCGAATAAACTTGGGAGTGTTCTTTTAGACGATGGGCTAGCAACCTGTCACTACTTGAATCTCAGTTCCATCAATGAGATAGGTTGGGCCTGACCATTCCGCCATTCGGTCTTTTCAAGATTGTTGGCTCTGTCTAAACAGTGGGGGATGAAGAAGTTTTCAAATAAACAAAGTAATCTAGCGTATTATATCCCCTGTCAAAAAGTTAGTAAACTTCAATAACCATATTCAAGAGTACTTCACAAACCTTCGCCATTTGACCCTTCTCGATCCGAGTGTACTGTACCGTTTACAAAAAAGTGTCACATTTATGAAAGCGACAGTGACAAAGTTACCTTGTATAATACTACTGAAGCAATGTTGACACTGCTCAGTTACTGGATTATTTTATGGGCGAGTGTTTTGCGAACCGTACTTTTCTTTTTTTAACAGTGATAAAGCTTAGTCGTTTAAAGCTTAGAATCCTCGTAAATATTATTGTGGCCAGTCAAACTTTAGACAAAAGACAAATTGAAAAGAAATTAATTTTAAGAAGCGAAAAAAAATTTTTTTTTTCTCTAAACACGAAAAAGCATTAATTTTGATTAAGTAAATTCATGAACTAGTGAAGACTTGCTCCTATTTTTTTAAAGCTTTTACTAGTGGATATTTAGTAAACTCGACCCATGTGGATTGTACTCGTACATAAGGAGCCAACAACATTGATACAGGTAATTTATTTTCGGAAGAAAATTCGCATTAATGTCAGGAACAAGCAATTTATCTTGGCGTAATTCGCGTAAAACGCTTATTGGCTGTCGCGGCCCACATAGATAACATGATTTATATCCGTCACCTAATTATTATCCGATATATTAAAAGGAAGGTTCTCATTGTTGCGATGTAAGCGGTCCTGGTTTATAGATTAGTCGTGATAATACGGATAGTCTCTAGTTCAATAAGTAATTTACCTATTAAAAAGTAACATTTATGTAACATATCTTTGCATCATTCTCCTGAAGATAATCGTGATAGCATCCACACCTGTTTGGATAGGTACCCAGAGTCAGGTTACCACTCCTATCTGATCTCAGCAATCAGGAAAACTTTACCTATACTTGATAATGGTAACATATTCATTGTTCTAAATCTGCATGTATCCTCATGATGTTTTTCCTCATATTACGAGCATTAATTTAGACCAAGATTAAAACTGAATGTATCACAATCACATGAGTTTAATGTATATCATACATTTAGTCTATACTTATAATAAATCTGTAGAGAGGTCAATTCTGTACATGGAATATATTTTCAAAATAACTATCAGGGGGTGATTAGTGATCGATACTGATGCCAAAAATGCAATCAGTAAAATTTTTGTCTGTCTGTCTGTATGTTCTTTATAGAAACAAAAACTACTTGACGGATTTTCACGAAACTTGGTACAGTTATTATTCATACTCCTGAGCAGGTTATAGTATCCTTTTCATTACGCTACAATTACTAGGAGCAGAGCAGTGAAAGGAAATGTTGGGAAAACGGGAGAAGTTACTTGATTTTTTAAGCTTCCGTCGCGTGTGCAGCCTTAATGGTTAAAGATACAGGGAAACCATGTATAACGGAAATATTCTACATAAAATTATTAAAAAAGTATCCCAAGACAGGATAAGTCTATCTTTTATGGTTGACTCACAATAACACGTGTAATTCCTAATAGCTTAGCAGTTCGGAGATTTCAGATTATAATTCTTTACTCTGATGTTTATAATACAAATATCACTCACACTCATTCAGAATTTCTTAAAAAATTTATATAAGTACCTATTCAATAAAAAAAGAATCATCGAAATCGGTATAGAAACACCAAACATATACATGAAATAAAATACCCTAACAAGCCATCGCGCGTAAATACTGAATCATGCTATCAGGATTATTTTTGCGTAACGGTTGCCGCGCTCGACGCGGCTAGCGGCGGCAGGGTATAAAAGGGGCAGAAGGCGAGCGCAAGCTTCATGACCAAGGCAGCCAGGGGAGACCTCACGCAGTTCTCTCCTCCAGCCTCCCCCTGAGGACGAAAATCAGCATCTACCAAACGTACGTCAGATCCCGCCTCACGTACGCGGCCCCGGCGTGGTACGCATTCTGCTCTGAGACCAACAGGAGAAGACTCAGCGCCCAAGAGAACCAAAGTCTCAGAGCAGTCATCGCAGCCCCGCGCTACGTTAGGAACTCGACGATCCTCAGGGACCTGAAGTGGGAGAACTAGATATTCGAGAGGGCGGACGCGTCATCACACAGCCACCTGCGCGGCATCTCGCCGCTCCACGCCCGCCCTCCGGGCCGTCGGGTGAAACTCTCCCCTCGCTGCCTTGCGGCAGACGTCGTCGACCAGTGACGACGCCGCCGCCGATGGGAACTCCCAGTGTATGAAGACGTGAAGACCCAGGCCGTTACGGCCGCCCCATCGACCTGCCTACAGTCGTAGGCAGCGATGATGCCATTGAAGAGGGCCAAAAGCCCTGACCAATCTACTCCGACTCCCCTAAGGGAGTATGGGGAGACCCGAAGACGGCAAGATAGTATTGCACAGGCGTTTCAACTTTATTTTCATTTCTTTTTCTTTTGTAAGTTGTAGGTACATATTTCTGGGTATAATTCTATTAGAATATTTTTTTTTAGTTTAAATAGGCACTTAGATTTATCTATACTAATATTATAAAACTGAAGAGTTTGTTTATTGTTTGAATTTTCTAATCTCAAGAACTACTGGTTCGATTTGAAAGATTATTTTTGTTTTGAATAGACCATTTATCGAGGAAGACTTTAGGCTATATAACGTCTAGCTGCAACTATTAGGAGCGAAGAAATATGGAAAGTGTGAAAAAAATCGGGGAAGGAGCATCCTTGAGGATCCTTCAATGAAGCCCAAAATAACTATTCCACGTGGACGAAGTCGCAGGCACAGCTAGTTTTTAATAAATAAGTAGCGAATAAAGTGTCATTGCTTTAGGAAGATAGGACACAATTTTTCCATTCGGCTGTCTGCTTAAAACTAGTTTGCTGCAGTTCACTTTTTGCTATTGCTTCTAAGACACTAGGGAGAGATCATATTGTACTCCGCCGAAAACCACGCAGCAAATTCATGTGGACTTAAAAATATTAATTTAGCGAATATTAAAAAGAAATACCAATCGTCCTTCATAAAGATATCACTGTAATTTAAGTTTTACAAACAAGACAGAAAATTTTTAATTACTAGATAAAAAGTTGCAAAGTTACTCGCATCAATCACCCGTAAACTAGATCGGTCATCGGAACTTAATCTTGGAAACTCCACACTTTTCTTTTTCTGCAAATACGTCATTAATAAACGTCGAAGTGTTTTATCTTTATACTGGAGACGGCATGTAAAGGAATTAAAAAGTGTAGATCAAATTAACGATTAATATGGAATTAGAACCTTACCAAAAATAAGATGCTCCTTATCTTATTTTGGTAAGGTTATAATTTATAGGAGTAAAGGTACCAGTCAGTATTTAGTTTCAGATATATTTTCGTTTTTTGTAAATCAGGTGAAAATGATGGCATTTTGTGACTCTTACTGATTATTTACTATTATATATTGATACATCTTTAGAGAACATTTTTAAATTGTATCTTTGTTTTTGTGTAGACTAACTACAACACTACAAGCTACTACCTACTACAACTTCCTTATTTCATTTTCTCGAAACTAGTTTTTCCAGAATTTCAGCTTCAGATGTCTATTAGAAAAATAAAACGTATTACGAAATATTTTTTTGGAGTGAAACTGCCTTCTTTTTTTAACCATAACAGGAGAACTTTGCCCTTCAAGTTAATAAAATAAAATTATATATTTTTTTATTCCAAGAGTTATTCTCCAATCTTAGACTATAATAAAGACGTCAACAAAATGGGCCTAGTTATAAATATTCCTTAAGTCTGGCTGCCACTCTTCGTTTGTCGTTATTACTTTCTATCGCACAGCAGCCACTTTCATGTAGAACACGCCTACATATTTTAGCGAAATAACTTCCTGGTTTTGAATATTTTGATGCCGTGTGGTTCCCGGCACATATAAAAAAAGAATAGGACTACTCTTTCTCGTCCCCATGGGTTGTAAGGGGGAGATTAAGGAATAGGCTTGGGATTCTACTTTTAGGCGATGGGCTGGCAACCTGTCACTATTTTGTTCTCAAATCATTAAGTCAAGCAACTGAATGTGGCCTATTAGTATTTTAGAGGCTCTTTGTTACCATACAATGGATATAGACGCGATTATATGTATGTATGTTTTGAATAGTCACAAGATGATCTTTTTGCAACCATACATACATATATATAATCACGTCCATATCCATTGCGGGGTAGACAGAGCCAACAGTCTTGAAAAGACTGATAGGCCACGTTCAGCTATTTGGCTTTAAGATAGAATTAAGAATTTTTGCAACCATTTTTTGGTTATTTCACATTCAAGTTTATGAAACGCGATATAAATAGTCTATCTACAGGAAAAAATGCGGAAATGCTGTCATTTATTAAAGCAATATTCCTCTTATAAATCGTGATATGGAAATTTTACACATTGTTGGAAATAAAATAGTCGTAACTTTTGGAATAACATTTATAACCATTTTATACTGTTGACGAATTATTGTAATCTCTAAAATTATTCAATTAGTTAATGGTGATGACAGTAAGTTGGTATTGTGAAGAAATAGATATTATCTCTTCACAATGTTGTGTTTTGTTAGAAAAATGTGTTATTGGTATAATTATTATTTGTAGTAACGAAATAATAAATTTAAAAGATAAATAGGTAACTTCCTTACGCCGTAACTATTATAATTGCCTAGTCATAATTTTTAAAATCAGATACTTTGAGTAAGTAAAATCGATAACTGTGACACGAAGCTCAACAAAGATTCGGCAAACAACCCGAAAAGTAAATAATTTTGTAACATCAAAGCACACGTTATTTATATGTGTTCCCTCCACTCATAATAATCTTATAAATAAGGGAGCCTACAAAAGAAAATTTACAAGTGCCATTCCGGGAACAACCTCCGAACTTTTCAATAAACATAATTCATTTAATTCGACGCTGAAACAGTATTATAAAGACCCTCGAAGTTAAGTGAGAGCGTGGAACTTCAAAATAATGAGATCATAAATGATGATTCTGAAACGATTTAATTGTTTTGGTCGCCATAAATATTTAAGTAACCGGTGAACGGTTATCTAACTTTTAAAGAATGACACCTACATTAGTTGTAGTTTTTTTTTTACTCTGTAGGGTGGCTTAGAAATGGATAGATAGAGTTTGGTAGTATGCTACCAACATCCTATGACTATGGTCATGGGATCGCGAATGGTTCATTAACGTTTATGCGGAACACCATCAGTTCATCAACACCATCGGGATGAATGTCTGAATTTACTGGACTAATACTGTTTCCATTTTGACTTTGGGCTTGGAGCAAGAGTGATTGCCGACAGTTTTATGTGACCGCTGGGTGTTCAAGTTTTTACAAGAAAATTATTAAAAAACCAGTAGGCAGACATTACTTTTAAGTTTATCTCTTAAATCAAACCCAGTTGCGATTCCTACAAATACGTCATAATCAAAAAATCTAAGATAAAAACGATCTTCTATTATAATGCAATTTACATACATACATACCAGCACGCCTGCTTCCCATTGGGGTAGGCAGAGACTGTGGATTTTCCCATGCTACGATCCTTACATATCTCTCCCGCTTCCGCCACGCTCATTACTCTTTTCAAACATATTCGACGATTGCGGGTACTCTTAACATCCGCAACAATTTTCACATTTTCCTTATTTGACTTAAACTAACGCTGAACAAATAACTGACATCCATTCACATAGAGCAATATATTTTCATCACTCGTGTCACAACATATGATATGCTATTCGTTTCTTTCTAAACGACATTTCGTTTGATATTATTCCCTAAGGAATAAAACTAGAAACCTAAATTCAGCCTGTCCACACTAATAATAAAGAGGAAAGATTTGTATTTTTGTATGTTTGTGTGGAATAAACTCAAAAACTACTGGTCCGATTTTGATAAAATTTGGCACAGATATAGAATAGACCTTCAAAAGTGACATAGGCATTTTGTTTTTACTCTTTGTTTATTTCAAAATATAAAACAAAAAAAATATGTCCACCCGTGCGAAGCTGGGACGGGCCGCTAGTCTAATATAAAAATAAATGTGATAAATACCTAAAGTCTAACATAGCCATATCTAGGCACTAACGTAAAGTTTTTTTGCTCTTCGCATGCTAGTTTTTACGATGCTTATCAAGTCAACGTCTCCAGTATTGTATAGTTTTTTGCAATATTTGAACTGGCCAGCTGTAATATCGTTGTTTTAGATATCCAAAGATGCGTGTGCTTGAAAATTGTTAGGGTGTTTCCTAACTCGACTAGAGTTGTATGGAAAAATACTTCTTTTGAGTTGAATTTAGTGACTGTTTGTATTTTCGTGGTAGGCACTGTGTTGTCTTGATAAGGAAACGTTATGGCTTAGCTGACGGCCCTCCCCGGGGCCTTCGTGCGTAACAACGTAGAAGACGGCTACATTTTTCTCTTGAGTCATTTTTAATCTGTTCTCTTGTTTATGGTCACTACTTAAGTTCAACTTCATTCTCGTATTTATAGCGCAATATTGTTATATTATTTTAAGAGAGTGATAGTATAGATAGAAAGAATAGTAACTTGAATTTCACAAAATACTTAGGTTAACCCACCTGGGAAGACTTAGACGAACGAACCTTGATCAAGTTAAGGACGTTTTGACAAAATATCAGGTCAAGCGTACACGAAACCGCTAAGCTTGCATGAAGAGAGTTATGAATGTGGATGAAGCGAACGAAATATGCAGAGATCGTGGCATGCGGAAAGATGTAGTCTCTCCCGACCCCTTCGGGAAAAGGCGTGATTTTATGTATGAATGTATGAATTCCCACCTCAACTTAATACTTATGGTTCTTTCTCAGTAACATACATGAAGTTTTAATACTAATACTAATACTCATGCTCTCATGGCGAATCAAAACTTCATCGTTTACATCCAAAATTCCAATTTTTATGATGGAAGATGCTCTCTTAGTTTCTCAAGCTTTCCCACTCTCTTCTCTGCTTCATATCAATGTCAGCAATGTGTATAGATGCGGCTCACATAAACGATGACAAAATATTACATTAACACGGAACACGATTCGCGATATTTACTAAAGAAAATAAATTACAAGGTAATTTTTTTTAAGAGAAACCTTACTGTTTTATATTTAAGAGTATACAACAATTTTATTCGGTAATTCTGGAACACGATAAGAGCATTTCATAGTTAACGTCGTTACCAAACATGTAAGGGGATCATAATAGTACCTTAAACGTAATACTTGGAGGATTTCTGAACTCTTTGATGTGCTTGTACAAAACATTATACGGTGTATGTATAAAAGCAAATATGTGTAATGAAAGACTATATTGAAAGAGATAAAGGTTTCTTTCGCACTTGAGCGAAAGTCGATATTCAATTTCAGGACGTAAAGGTATGTGGGATGTTCCTGGGGATTGCGGGGGGATCCCGATTTCCGCCACTTCGACCGCATTTTTGCATTGTAACACATTTTCGCATATATTAGACAGTGGCATAAAACATTGAATGTGTAGAAATATATCTCGTTAATTATTTTTCGAGAATATGGTAGTTTAGGGGTCTCTAAATATTACACTCTCGACATTTAAAATGTTATGCACAAAGCTTTGTGTATAGTAAAATGAGACACATTTTACTATACACACACATACATATTTCGCGTCTTTCCTTACCCTACCGGGTAGACAGAACTAACAAAATCCTGAAAGTTCACGTTCAGCTGGTTGATTTTATGGTAATGGTTCGTTATTATTTTCCAAAACGTAATTCGCTCCCTTAGTTATTTTCCTACTTTAAATGAAATTAATCATAAACAAACTTATTTTTAAATGCTGTATATGGTCTTTTTTCTGTTGATAAGTACAATTTATAACGTCAGTAGCGGCCCGGCGTCACTTGTGCGGGGTGCTGACATTGACATGAAATAGGATTCGTCATGGATTCAATGTGGGCTGAAAAAGCAAGAAGTATTATGGAATTTGGTTCTCCTATAAAATATCTTCATGGTATATACTTTACAAATAATAGAAAGTAATATAAAATATTAAAGTTATATTTATAAAAATTAAATAACACATCGACTGGAAATAGGATTCGCCATGAATTCTATTTGAGCTCAAAAGGCACAAACAAGTTACAAAATTTGATTCTCCTTTATGTACGGACACTGTAAAAATCATGACTTACTTGACTTAAGGTCCTATGTCCCCTAGCTGGGGCAGAGGGCATCCACAGTGCGTCGCCATCCCGCTCGGTCTTGAGCTTCGCGTTTTATTTCGCTCCAAGTCTTCCCTAGATTCTTCACCTCTGCGATGATTGTCCGCCGCCAGGTCTGTTTAGGGCGACCACGTTTACGCTTTCCTTGGGGATTCCAGTCTAAGGCTTGCCTCGGTATGTATTCGGGGTCCCTTCGGAGCGTGTGGCCGATCCAATTCCATTTGCGGCGTTTGATCTGCTGGTCGATCGGAGTCTCACCGCAGCGTTCCCACACGTTGGAGATTTTCTCAGGCCAGTAAACACCGAGAATACGGCGAAGACAGCGGTTAATGACGACTTGGAGACGGTGCGAGATGTCTTTAGAGTAAAAATCATACAAACATAATTTTTTATCTATTAGCAATGGAAAGCAAATTTCATCTTCCCATTGTTTTATCTGATTAACAAATTAGTAAAAATGTTATATTTTGTCTCAATCGTGGACCCAAATGAAAATAAAAATATTGAATTCTTTTATCCTTTTTATTTTAAAAATGTCCACTACTTACATAGGACATAGTTAGAGAGGAGACCATAGAAACAGGAATTATTTTTAGTGTTGTAGGTCGAATTGAATATTAAAAAAAAATGAAAAAGAAAATAAGCTAATTCTGCACGTTTTCTTATAAAGTAAGACTTAAAAGCTCACTCTTTTCGATTGATGTAATATTGGATCCTTTTTTCATAGCCGCCCGTCGACTGGCTGCGTATAAAACTACTTCCTTTGGCTAAAACTCATTTTAAGTTGTCGCGCATGTTCTAATGTTTGTCTTGCATATTGTCCAACTTCGTGCATTTGCAAATGCGGTAACATTTGGCCAAAGTTCCGAGAAAGTATATTTTTATTGCCACAAGTAGTTCGTATTTTAAAAAATCAATGCAATTGCTAATTCAAATAGTACGTTACGTCGTCGCGAAATCAGCATTTATATTTTTCTACTAGCATTTGTTCGGGACTTCGCTTCCGTGGGAATTTACAATGAAAATTTTTTGGCCTCTAATAATGACGGATTTTATAATTTTATTCTATAATTTTCTTTAAAAAAAGTAATTTCATTAAAATATGTCGAGCGGTTTAGCCGTGAAAACGTAACAGACAGACAGACTCTCGCACTTTTATTGCAAGGTGGTATGACATTTTTTCATGCAAATCATCATTTTAGGTTGTTTTCAACCAAACCTTAGAAGAATATTTTTATCTATTGAAAATCAGACCCTAATATATTTGGTTAAAATTATTCATACACACTCAGAGTGCGATATCCGTATTGGCAGTGTGACAAGGCAATAACAGAAAAATATTAACCATTTCGAAAGCCGACTGAGCTAAGCCTGTTGCCAGATGTTTTTGTACAATTTTTTTAGGCAATATATAAAAGAAATTATTTCGCTTTGGCTATATCTGGCTAGGCTGGATTTATTCCTGAGGAGCTTATTGGTTTATTCATTTTTAGAATGGTATAATACAAGAAGAATAGAAAGCTAATAATACAAAGCTTTATTCTATCTCTCTTTCTCATCGTGGGGCCGAGAAAAGTGACTTTAGTTATTAAGCGTTATATTCATAGAAACCATCTTTTTTCACTCATTTCATTCAGTCATTATTAATCCATATGAGTTTTGTAAGAAGAAATTTATTTATTTATTCTTTATTGTAACATTTACAATTTGTAAAGTATAATAAGCGTACACTATACAATGCATACGTATAGTATAGGCACAATGTTAAAATATTCTTAGATATGAGATAAGATAGAAGATATAAGATTAAATGATCGTCACATTGTGTAAGTGGGCTGAACTGCAACTGTCTGCTTTTGAATACAATAAAGGAGAAAAAGTTTTGTACTATTACTACACGGTAGCTGATATGTTGACTAATAAAAAAAAAATACATACATACATAAAATCACGCCTCTTTCCCGGAGGGGTAGGCAGAGACTCTTTCCACTTGCCACGATCTCTGCATACTTCTTTCGCTTCGTCCACATTCATAACTCTCTTCATACAAGCTCGGCGGTTTCGGGTACTTTTGACCTGACCCTTTACCAGGACGTCCTTAATTTGATCAAGATACGTTCGTCTAGGTCTTCCCACTCCGACCTTTCCCTCCACACTCTCCTTGTATATCTGCTTAGTCAACCTGCTTTCATTCATCCTCTCCACATGACCGAACCATCTTAACATACCCTTTTCTATTCCTGTAACTACATCTTCTTTCACATCACAACATTCCCTTATCACGCTGTTCCTTATCCTGTCACTCAATTTCACACCCATCATACTCCTTAACGCTCTCATTTCCACTGCATTTATTCTGCTTTCATGCTTCTTTTGCCATACCCAACTTTCACTCCCATACATTAATGTCGGGACCAACACGCCCCTGTGCACAGCCAGTCGAGCCTTTTTGGATAGTTTCTGACTGCTCATAAAGGCATGCAAAGCTCCATTCACCATGTTCCCCGCGTTCACTCTCCTTTCAATATCACTATCATACTTGCCATCTGATGTAAACTTTGATCCTAGATATACAAACTCTTTCACTTGCTCCACTTTTTCTCCTCCAATCAAAATATTACATGCTGTCATTTCTTTCTCCATTTCAAAAACCAGTGTTTTAGTTTTACTTACGTTCACTTTCATTCCTTTCTCTTTTAAAGCTTCGTGCATACAGTTTACCATCTCCTGTAATTCCTCCGCTGATGACGCCAGTATAACCTGATCGTCGGCATAGAGCAGACATTTGACGAGTAACTCATTCATCCTTAATCCACTTTTAGACTCTTTCAAATCTGTCAAACAGCTATCCATAAATAGGTTGAACAGCCACGGTGACGCAACACATCCTTGCCTAACGCCTTTCTCAATCTTAAACCACTCAGTGTGCGCTCCGTTTATCCTGACACAAGCACTCGAATCCTCATATAAGGATTTCAGTGCTCGTATTAAGAGACTGCTCACCCCATGCATAGAAAGTGCTGACCACAATTCATTCCTCTCAACTCTGTCATAGGCCTTTTCCAGATCTACGAATGTGCAATAGACTTTTTGACTCTTGGCCAAAAACTTTTCGGCTATGCACCGCAAGGAAAAGACCTGATCAGTACATCCCATTCCCTTTCGAAATCCCGCTTGAGCATCCCATATTTTGTCATCAGTTTCATTCCTGACTCTATTAATCAATACCTTAGCATACAATTTGCCGATGACGCTAAGCAGGCTTATACCACGATAATTTTTGCAGTCCAGCTGTGACCCTTTTCCTTTGTAAAGTGGCACGATAACAGCCTTACACCAATCTTTTGGTACTCGGCCGCTTCTCCAACACAAATTGAAAAGGCAGTACAACTGACTAGCTACTACGCCTTTTCCTGCTTTAAGCATCTCGACCGACACTCTATCACACCCAGCAGCCTTTCCCGCTTTCATACTCTTAAGTGCTTCCACAATTTCGAACATTTCAATTTCGCCTTCCATCTCATTCTCTTTTTCTTCGCTATAGCAGAAATCTTTCTTATTTCCTTCCTTTTTTTCAAATAAACTTTCAAAATAGTCCTTCCATATCTTTAGTACACATTCTTCTCCTTTCACAACGCTACCATCCTGGCATCTGATCCTAGTCAGCTCTCTGGTTATAGTATTTCCTCGGGCTGACCTTACGGATTTCCAGAATACTTTCAGATTTGACTGAAAGTCTTCTGATAGCCTTTTATCAAAATCCTCTTTATACTCTTCTTTCTTTCTAATCACAGCTTTCTTAACCAAATCTTTCATTTTCTTATATTCCTTACGTGCTTCATTCACATCTTCATCTATAACCTCTTGCATTCTTAAGTTAGCTTTTGCTGCTAACAAATCCAGCCATGCTTTCTTCTTTAATCGCACAAGTTCTTGCACATCTTTACTCATCCACGCATTTTTGTGATTTTTTCCTTTCCTTCTTCTACTTACACCACACACTTCAACAGCTACTTTCACAATTCTTTCTTTAAGTTCCTTCCATCCATCTTCAATATCGCTCATTTCATCTAAATCTTCAAATTCATCCTTCAGTCTATTAATATACTTCTTACCTACATCCATATCTTGCAAATTTTCCACTTTTACTCTTTCCAAAGCGCTGGTTTGCTCCCTTACCCTGTGCCGCCAGCGATTGAAGATACCCCTTATCCGGGATATCACCAGTAAATGGTCCGAGTCAATGCCAGCACCGCGATATGCACGGGTATCCAGCACTTTGTTCTTCAATCTTTCATCTACAATCACAAAGTCTATCATACTTTTTAAAATACCTTCCACTCTTGTGTAGGTGTGGATCTCTTTATGTTGAAACATTGAGTTCGACACAAAAAGATCCCACTCTAGACAAATTTCTAATACACTTCTTCCATTATCATTCACCTTTTCGTCACCAAACGCACCAAGCACCTTTTCATATCCATCACGCTTTACACCCACCCATCCATTAAAATCACCTAACATAATAATCTTCTCATTTGGCTTGGTAACTTTCAATACTTCTCTTACACTATTCCAGAACTCCTCGTTTTCGCTTTTTGCTGATGTTGTACCCCTCGAACCCACATCCCAAGGTGCATAAACACCTAGAACGAAGATCCGAGTGATTCCAACTTTCAGCCTAATCCATAGAAGACGAGGGCTGACACACTCATACTCATTCACGCACTCAGCCATTCGTGCAGAAAGAATTAGACCGACCCCTTGACAGCCTCGGCTGGTACTGGAAATTCCAGACCAATACGCCGTGTAAGGGCCGTGCTGCGTCGCGTCGCATCCTTTCCGCTTCGTTTCATTCACGCACAACACATCCAAACGTCTTTCATCCATCATCTGGCATACTTCCTCAATCTTATCCTTCATTCCTCCTCTTACATTCATCGTCGCAAAGCGGCTTTCAGCAGACCGCATACCGCTCCCGCCGGGAACGAGACGTGATGGGGTGCGGACACCATCGCCGCCATTTCTATGCTTTTTAAGGTTCATAATGCGATTCCCACGAGACGCTAGGGAAAAATTTTGTCCGCCCCAGCAGAGCCCCGCATGCCAGGGTAAGGCTAGCCATTACCTGGGGGTCGCCCAACCCCATGGCGGAAGTGGCACGCTCGAGACTAGGCTCGCCCCTAGCCATGCATCCATCGGCGCGGCAGACCTTAGATTGGCAGGGATTTACATTAAAGAGGAATCCCAAGTCTATCCCTTAGTCGGCTCTTACGACATCCGTGGGAAAGAGATGGAGTGGTCCTATTCTTTTGTAATGGTGCCGGGAACCACACGGCACTTGTAATGGTGCCGGGAACCACACGGCACCAAAAAAAAATATGTAGTCACAATACTGCTAGTACCGTAATTCAGAAACCAAAATACACATTTATTACTTTGGACTTTATTTGCCTTTGCAGGTTCAACGTCATCAATACTATTAAAGTTCTAACGTATGAATACCACATAAGAAACCTCGCCGTTCGCCGGATACGGAGTCGTGCAGAGCTGTGCGAAATAAACCAATTACATCGCTCCGTTACTAACGAACGTAACCGGATTGGTCGATTTCCGATATCACGACATTAATGAAACTAGTCCTTACCCATTTGCCTTACAGTTCAATGGACTAATACATTCGTAATAAGTTACTAAGCCTGTCCCTACACTAATTGCAGTTTGGTTGATTCAGTAGGACTCGTGGGAGACCAATTCAATATCGGACGATGCATTTCCGGGTTCATTTCATGCGTCATTGTTTATAGAAGGGAACTGAGAGGAAATTATGACACAAGACAATATGTGTTTTCTGTTTGTGTTTATAATTATTTTGTACTGTCAGAACTTGCTTTCATGCTGATTATTTTATGAACCGATGGCTTGCAACCAGTCACTATCTTAAATCACTAAACTACATCAACAAACTCAATTCCATCAATTAAGCCTCGTCTCGTCGTCTCTGACTTCATCAGCAACAAAAAGAAGGAAGTGTTCTTTCTGAAGTACAACAGCAACATACCGGCAACTCACAGAACTGGGGTAATAAGTGCGGAAACTCCATGCCTTCTATACAACATCCTCTTAATCATTATTAAAAGCAAAGTGTGTGTAAAATTTTACTAATAGGGTGTTCCAAACAAGTCGTCGCCGGCGTGGCTGGCCTTTGTCCAGCTACAGTTGGCTCCGAGCCAATTGAATCTTCTCGCCTTTGCTCCTGTGTAAATACCGATTGGAATGCTATTCAACGCCATCCAACTGTTATCCGGTCACCGCAATTATAGCAGTTCGATACGTCCATTATTTTGTGTACACGAAGCGTTTTTAGGGTTTGTGATTTTAATTAAAAAAGGAATATTTCTTCCTACATTGACATGTGGGAAGACTAATATAGCTGTGTGATTTTTCGTTGGTCACAGCTTATTCTTCATAGTAATCCTTCGGATCCTAAACGGCTTAGTGCATCACTGTAATAACGCAGAGATGGGAGAGGGAGAAAATAGATTGCCGATTTCTCAAAATTTTTAATGTTTAATACTGTCACTCAAAACGCCGTATACTCGAATAAGAGATGTTTTAAATAGCTAAACAGACCTGTTATACCTAAAGTCCCATCACGAAGTAAATCAATTGAATCTTACACAATAATTAAGTATTAATACCAATAATTACCAGTATCATTTAATACAAAGTGATTATCTAAAATTATACCCATTATGTTTCACTATAATCATGGTATTTCGAACATGTAACCGGAGATTAGATTGTATACTCGATACAAAGATTGTAGGGGCATAATTATACAGACAAGTAGTTTGTTTTACACGAGTACAAATAACCCAAAGAGTACACTTCGCCATAACATTTTTTAGGATATTCGAATTTGTATCCACAATGAATGTATGATATTAATATTCATTAAATTGTCATTACTGGAACAAATTTGAATCATGATTAGAAACATGGACACTCAAGTCCAACACATATTTGATTTAGGTTTATTTTTTAAATTACATTCTGAGTATGCTTCTGGACATTGACTTCGGACTTGGATATTTACAAAAGGCAATTTTTATGCGAAAATCTTACTGATATTGGGAAACCAAATAAAATGACGTCTTCCTTTTAATCGAAACTTAATCTTTACCATATTTAATCTTTACTGGTGTCAGGAAAAAATGTAAATTCCTTATTTACACTTTAACTGGAATTCGGGGCAATCCTATCTGAGTGCCTCTGTACTCTCCCGAAGGATTGGCAAAGCTTTCTACGAGTATTTTCAACAGTGCGTTGTCTGTTGGTCACTCACTCATTCATGATCTATTTCAGAGCGGAGCAGTGGGTTTTGGAGAAAATCAACAGTGACATAATATGCATGACGAAAGTCATAGGTAACCAGTTGTTTAAGGGCACTTAAAAAATACGTTATATTATTCATCAAAATCAATATCAAAGATGTGAAAGTGTGTTTGTGTGTTTGTTCGTCTTTACCGTCTAAAAATCGGTACCGATGATTTCCATGTACCTAATTTTGTTTACATATAATGTGGTGCACAGAAAAGAACATAAGTACATACATTTCACGGCGGCGAAAGCTAGTTCATTGTTATATTAATATAAAGAACTCATTCGCCACTGGGTGATCAGGAATGAGTGAGTGGCCAACCGACAACGCACTAATTTACTATTTGATACTCGTCTGGGATCTTAGGAGTTATAAAATTGGTAGTTACAAGTCATTTCAATGTAGGTTTTTTTTTTTCAAAAAGATTTTGGTTTCTATTTTATACGATACTAGCTACACTACTTCGTCCGCGTGGTCTTCTCCCCCTTAATAAAACCAGCCTTTATTCTTCCTCTATCTCTACACTAAATTTCATCAAAAGAGGTTCAGTGCAATTAATCTGTATACAATTCAACTGCAACAAATGAGTTATTTTAATCTATTTTTTATCATATACATATTGTATTGTTGTCATATTTATATTTTATAGTAAATAATGATGATGTGGTTATAATTTATAATGAGATATTAATGTGTCGTTTTACTTTTGGCTTCAAACATTACTGACGCTATGTTGTCGCACTTACGGTGTTTGTATTTGGGTCTCATATTATTTTTGTTGATTACAAGAAATGTTATTAGTGGTAATAGAAATGAGCCGGTAAGTAGATATTGGATTATTTTCAAATGCGTTCACAATTTACTTTCTTTTTCACTTTACCTACATTAGTTACTGCACGTAAAAATATTTTAATTATCATTTAATGGTTGTATTTTATCTTTGTACGGTGTGCAGAAGTAATAATAAAAAAAAACAAATATCGGAATAAAAGTTAACTTCCTAAGAATTTTCTAAATAACTCCATACCTCAAATCTTCTTCCTCTGTCATCTTCGTATACAAAATTCGACCAGACTAAAAACATATACAAATACATAACCTGTATACACAATTAAACACAAGTTTAAATGTGTATTGTAAAACTAAAGTTATTTAATATTTTTTACAGTTAAGTCAGAAGATCAACCAGAAGATTTCCAAAGTTTTGTATGTGAATCCGCGTTACATAGCCAACTTGACAGTATTCACTTCCCGGATAAGCAGACGGTCCCCATATCTCACTACCTTTAATGCAACATTATTGACACCATGGGATAATAATAATGTGGTAAGAAATCCTACATTTTCTAGATGATAGAGGAATATATTTAACCCATTTATATTCTGACTATGTCATTTTGCCTTGGTTTAATCCAAGGTTATTGTGCGCAAATGTAACAGGGTTTTGTAAACAATTTTTTTGACTTCAGGCTGACACCAAATTACCGAATGCATTTTTGATGCACTAGTGCATAGTTAGTGTCTTTACATATCCTATACTAATCTTAAACTTATATTATAAATGCGAAAGTAAGTTTGTCTGTTTGTATCTTCTGAACCAATCTTCTTGAAATTTCGCGTATATTATAATTAAGAGTCTGTAGAAGAACATAGATATATATGAGTATACGTATGAGTTAATATTTCTTTGTCTTACCTTATCAGATAGAATCGCAAGCATACAACACCGACATGAAATTAGAAATTTTTCGTTTTTATTTCAAAGTGTGCGATACCATACAGGCAGCCTGGCTAATAGAATGGCTCAAAAAACACTCTGATGTTCCTATCGAATGTCCCGTACGCAAGGTATGTATTGTTTATTTAAATACACAAAAACTTGCCTTTTTAGGCTGAGACTCTTTCCACTTGCTGCGAATCCCTGCCTACGTTTTCACTTCATCCACATTATAAGTACCCCTATCTGTATTACTATTTGTGGAATGATACTGTTAAAATATAAAATATTTCGGGTAAAATTGTTGGCTCCGTCTACCCCGAAAGGGGTTTAGATAAATGTACCTTTTTAATTATTAAAAGTTATTTTTTCATTTTAGGGTTCCTACCACATAGTCCGAGCTGAGTTACCTCCCAATAATATACCATTACCAAAATTTATACCAAAAGGCCTCTACAGCTGCCGAGTAGAGGGTTTTCATATGCTAAATAGCACACAAAAAGTAACCATGTTTAAAATATTAATTGAGCTCGATCTCCACTAATATTATGTTAATTACAATATTAATATTGCATTGGAATAAAGTGTAATTTTGTTTTCTGACAAAGCTAATTTAATCAAAATTCGTTAATTTAATTAGTCATACTTGTTTTATTTTGTCGAAATTGCGGACCAGATTGTCTGCTTCCAGAGTTTGCACCCGTGTGAATTGAAATGAATGAAATAGATTTGTATGTAAATGTATAAGTACCATTATTAGTTTAACAATGAATTTTGATAGTGTTGTAGAGATAGGAAAAGACCAAATAAAGACCGATTTGCAGCGTGATGAAAGTTATTGACGGAACAAATTGAAACAAAGTAACATTCTATGTCGACCCCATGTAAAGAGAGGACAGGCGAGGTTGACTAAATGCAACCTTTTATTCATATGCTCACGTGTCCGCAGCCTAGCCAAAACGATCTCAAGCAAGTATACCATATATGTGATAATAATGCATAAGTTATATTTAAATAACGTATCATCCCCCAGAGCAAAACCGCTATAAAATAACATTACAAATCCTAACTGCTTTAAAATTCTAATTAAAAATACAACTTAAGTTAACTCGTGACGGGAACTTAAATAAACTAGATCTTGTGGTAACTGCGTCCCGAAGCGAACTGGAACAAAATGAAAATTCCCTTTTTTATTTAACGAAATAACAGTTTTACCGCTTTTGGAGATTGGGGCGTTGTTTCGTTCTTGTTTGGAAACTGTAAAAAGCACAGTTCGCTTGTTCCCAACAAGTTTCAATCACGTTGCAGCCCTGAGGAGATAAGAGTGCATAAACTTGGCAACGATTCGTTTCGTGGCGTCATGGAAAATCTGCACAAAAGAAAAAGAAGCACGTTAATCTGAATTTGTTTTATATCTCCGAGTTTTAACTCAACGAGCGCCACATGATAATTTACATTCAAATTGTTTATGACAAAATTATCAAAGATTGCATAGAAGAGATTTTTATATTGATAAATATTACATACATATAAACATAATGGTCTCGTCTGTCACCTAGAGGGGTTTTGCTGTATATAGCTATACAACATACATATATTGGACTTTTTAAACTGTTAACTTATCGATTTGCTTTCATTATTAAGAGATAAAAAGTAAACAGAAATGTGTTATTCCCGGCACGTGGGAATATGAAAATATGCTAAGCATTTTCAATTTCACGCAACTGAGTAAGATTCCCTTGTTGACAGCATCACGCAGGTCTAACGAGTTTGTAGAAACTAAATTATCCTGGACCCTGCGAAGAGAAGAGAACCGTTACGAACGCCAAATAGTTAATGGAGGTGTAAAATTATGAGTGGCAATATTTAACAGAAGTAATTAACTATTAAAATTACTTACGCAATCTTTTATCCATTTCATTCCGCTGAAGTAAATCTGACCCCCTAGGTGGGGTTCTGCCTACTAAAGCGTAATGATGCGCGGGCCGCAAGCGAGCAGGAATTCCAGGGCATCCCCGGATGCTTGCGTCTCGAAATTCTAGCTAGAATTTATTTTGAAATATATTAAAGAAGCCATAATGGTTTCAAAAATATGAAGGAAATTAATTAAGATTGCAGCAAGTGCGTAGCAAAAAATATTATTTTATTTTACTTATGTAAATTTTCATCTGGTTATTATTTCCATCATCTAGCCATATAGTTGAACGTGGCCTTACAGTTTTCTATACTGTTGGCTCAGTCTGCCCCAGGATAAAAACGTGATTGTATTTATGTATGTTTGTGTATGTTAAACATTAGGTATTGATCCTGAAAAGTTACTAAAACCAATATTAAGGTGATACCTGTCACTAAGTATGTGAAATACTTTGGTAATGATTAACAGTCTTAAAAAATTAGGCACATCTTATGTCCGAAATTCAATGAAGGTATTATGTTATCCACATTACTATCCATACTCGTAAGTATATCAAGTTTAAAAAAAAACACATACACTTCTAAAATAATTATTGAAGTTATACAATGTTAAAAATAAAAAGAAAACTGTCCGTTACTCTTATTAGTAAAAAACACAAATATAGATATTTTTGAGTCGGTAACTGGAACTTCATTTTAAAATCCGTTAGCAGAAACAGCGACAAAAGCAATTCTGCTTCGTCGACAGCAAAAATGAAGTCAGTGCAGCAATGCATCTTTATCAATTATTTCATCTTTGAAATCTATTTATATACTCGTAAGAAGTGAATGATTGACTGACAATGACTGACATGATCAATGCCCAGCTTAAACCGCGTCTAAAATTTGGCTTTTTCCAAAAAACGTGTGTGAAAAGTTAGGTTCTTTATGTGGACAATGGGTGCACTTAGAGAAATTCCCGAAATTCTCGTGGGAACAAAATTAATGGTGATTTTTCGTTTTACGCGAACGGAGTCGCAGACGTCTTCTAGTATATTAAAAAGGACGTGACGATCAATTCAATAATATCAAAATAATGGTAATAGGTACAACTAAGAGTTGTACCTATTACCTGTTTGATTTTCTCGTGACGAATATGCCAAACACCAGTAGACCACGGAAGTATGTTTCATCCATTGAAAAATACATTGACTAATTTATTACACATACCGCAGAAAGATTAAGTAATTTTGCTTATCTACTGACCTTTCTATACTTTCCATGGTTTGTGTGAGCACTGTTAAGGACTTTTAAATTACCCTCTTGATACCTAAATGGTAGTGCTATATAACTGCTAGCTAAAGAGCGAATGCGGAGTGTGCTAGACGGGTTATCACGTCTGTACATAAAACTGGGTCCGGTCAGCTTTCTAGAGACTCGTGATCGATAATGATTCATCCATATCCTCATTCACAAACTTTATTTTCCAAGAATCCTTCCTTTGTGCAACGAAAATATGCCAAATTTGAGCAAAATCCATTTATAGGTCTCGAAAGAGTCGACCTGTCTCTTGTATCTTTAATATATTTATGCCATCATAAATAATAAATTTCAAAATTCTATGCGACGCTTTAAATAATGTATTCTGAGCTTTGAAAATGTTATCTATAAAATTGTCCTTTCTTTTATTTTTTTAATGAACTGTATACCTGGGTAGGTATACAATTCATTAAAAAAATGTATGTATGGGTATACATACTGCATAATTAAACCTCTTGTAAATTCATTATTTTACCAATTAAATTTTATAATCAAATAACTGCATATTTACCTGAAGTTCCGCTCAGTAACCGGTAATATATTAATATATTTTTGTTTAATATACAGCAGAAACACAACCGTAATTTTTAATAAATTGTTAATTCAATAAAAATGTGGCAACGAATTTTGTGGTTTTTATGTACGTAAAACACCGAACATATAACCCTAAATGCAAAATAAAAATAACAGTCGAATCGTTTAAAATCGGGGAACCGTTTAATTACTTTAATTTAGCAAATTCAAATAAAACAAAAGCGACGGAGTATAAGTAGGTACTTACATGAACCTCAATTTGAGCGCCTAAAACGTGAAGTGGCGTTAAATTTCATCCATTTTCCGAGAGGCGGTGAAATCTGTTGGATGCCTAGTTGGGAACACATCGGGCTTTTCAAAAGTTTCAAACTAATTTCGCTCATCCATTTTCATTATAAATTCATTTGTCAAGCGATTCAACTCAATCTTTATTAGGTTTTTAGACGTAAATACCTTTTTTGTGAAAATAGAAAACTAATATATTTTTTTATAATTTTATCTGGTTCTAATATTATCTAGTTAAATAAATGATGAGCATCAGATTTATCAAAAAATGAAAACATTTATAAGTTAGTTGTTAAAGTTTAATCAGAAATTTCCAGTAGTTAAATAAAAGCATAATTATTACACACACCTTTCTCTGACTTTATTTATCCTTTTTCATACAGTTTAGAAACCATAAATACAAATAAAATTATGAAAAGGAAGATATTAAGTTTAAAAAATCAATCGTATGTACATTCCTTGCCCATGAAACTACTATACATACATTTCACTGAGTGTAAATAAATTCTCTCTCATGCCAAAGTTAAATGAAAAGATAGTAATCATGATGCTTTATACAGATTTAATTACCGAACTTAGAGAAGAACTTATAAGAATTTAAACCGCCTCATTTACTCATTAAGAGAACCATTTGGCGCGCGATATCGGTTGCGATCGGTTTTGACTGGTTTGAACCGGTTTCGGGCGATTAGAGCGAATGGCAAAGATTGGAACTTTTGTGATTGCTTTTCAAGTTTTTGTTTCCAATTTAAATTATGGCTCAGTGTTAAATCTGTAGAAATAAGCTTTTATTTTAAGTTAGTTGCAGCTTTTTTCCAAGCTTTCACCGATTTTTTTCTCCCGTGGGAATAGCGAAAATTCTTAGATAATATCATTGATGTTATAAATTTCGATGTCTTTTAGCAAAATTAATGCAGATGGTCATATCAACGCACATGTAATCTTCTTTTATATCTGCAGATGCACTTAATCCTATAAATCAACATTTTCTGCAAATCCCTGGGCACTTTATCCCGTAATTTTGCCTTTATAATCTCCGAGCTCTTAGTCATAATGAGAAGATTAAAAATACTGCCTGTACTCTTTACTTTAGCCAAATTTTCTTTAAAATCTGCTCTCCTATTTTGGTAAATTAAAGTTACTATGATGATTATATTAATATAACATTAAAGAAGAAAGTGTCTCTTTATACTTTAAAAAAAATAAATTTAAAACTGCAAAATTCACTTAGAAGATCGGTTAAATCAAGCATAAGTAACCTGTAAAGTGTATGATATTATTCATAAAATATGTTACTAATAAAGTAAAGAAGTATTTTTAATCATCGGTCCTTGCGCTCTCTTTAATAGCTAAGGATTGAACTAAGAACTCATAAAGTTCAAAAAGATTAATATTACCCATACTCATGTAAACTTTATAATCGTTTTAGAAATCCACCCACACACCCTTGTCCGACGAAAGGATTGGCTATTTAAGATATTGGAGATAGCAAGAATTTTCGTAATATCAAAAGGCGGGTTAATAACGGGACGAAATAAAATATTTAAGCATACTTAGCATAGGTACGCTTTCTATAAAATTATCTTTGACCCTTTGACATGACAACGACAAAAGAGACTACGTAAGGAGTTTTAAAACTAATGTTTGTATGTCTCAGATTTTTGTGGAATTATTTTTATTAAATTTATTATTTAAAAAACGCAAATTAAAAGAAAAAGGATAGAAACGAGTTTAAAAGTAATGAAATCTAGACTAAGTTTAATTTTTAAATGATGATTACACAGAGGGAAAACATCGTGAAGAAACCAGTACGTTCAGATATTTGGATAGATGGGTAACCATGATCCAATATAAGTTCCTATCCATGCAAGATTACCCAGGTCATAAGGGAGTAGCTTTGTGTTAAAGAGGTCCCCAGAGAGATGAGGACTAAGCCAGAACTAACGCCAAGAGTACCTATAATAATTTAACTTGATATATTATAGCATTCTCGCACTCATGACGTGTTCGGCATGTTATTACTTACAACCTCAAGTAAAACCACCTTAGCTTGCCGTGTCCGTCCTCCATAATAAAAGTGTACCCGACATATTGCGTACATAGCCTGCATTTCGGGAAAAATCTCAGTCAAGTGCGAGTAAAACTCCCGGTTTCATAGATTTCAGAAAACATATAGACTAGAGATAAGACCTTGTTCGTAAATTCCTTTTAAATTAAGAAACAGGTCGCAGTCAAGTTTAAATACTTAAACTTACTTACGTAAAAGGTACTGCTAATAGTAAGATAATCCCCTACAAAATTAAAACTAAGATGAATGATACAAGAAAAAGTCTATAATAAGTTTTTCTATAATTGGTTCAATTTACGCCAGAGTAAAAAAAAACACTCCATTTATTTCTAAGAATAAATGGGTGCGAGGACAAATTGTAAATATATAACCATTGATCACAAAGGGCCAGTGGCAAAGTGGTTGTAGTATATATCTCGTAAATTTTGATAAAATGACTTTTCTAATGTCCAGTTCAATCTTTTTAAAGAAGTCTTTGGTCGGAGTGAGTAACTGGATAAAGTACTCACAAAATCCGCACCATTGACTTGGGTTGGCTAAAGCGGGCTGAGGAATTTATTATTTATCTCCGAGTGAAGATGGGAAGGTTTATGAGATATATTTAAGAACACACCATTCGACGGATTGAAGTAACAGTGAATAGTTTATATCTGGGATCTAGGACAGACCAAGGTCGTGTAACAAATCAAACTTACAAAGCCTGTCTGTCGTAAGCTATGTGGTGAATACGACTATCATATTCATGATGATGATATATGTTTGTGGGTTTCATATATATGTATAAAGGATAACTTTTAATTAAGTATAGCAGCCTCATAAAAATTAAGATTTTTATATTTTATTCAAGAATTCTTTAATTTTTTGAGTTTTCTCAACATGTTTGAAAAAAAATTAAATACCTCACGTATTTTTCACACTAAATATTACAAAACATAGCATTAATAAAGTCGAGGTAAACATAATAAGTTTCGAATTAAAATTCCGCGTGCCGACCGTATTATTTTTTCTTCTAAAAATGTAAAAAGGGATGCGAATCCTTTGTAATTGGTTTTCGACACAAATACGCAATAAGTTACCCATGAAAGTTTATGTGACCTGCGTGGCTGGAATACGGGGCCTAAGAGCTGATGCGCGAAGTGGCGTCACCTTACTCAGAAAATAATTTAACATTTTAACTTTGGCTAAAAAATCACCAAAATTTTATTATCTTTATTTGTTTTTCTTTCTTTTAATACAGTTTCTATCAAATAAAAGGCTCTGTTATTAAAAAATTTAAACAGTGTTTTATTATTTGTGTTGTAGTTTATGTTAAAATATTTGTACTGTGTTTCTCTAATTTGGCAATAAAGTTCTTTTTCTATTTCATTTACTTTCTTCTGCGTAATTGTAAAAATCAAACAAGATGCTTATAAACTTGGCATTCTTCTTTAAGATGATAGGCCTTACACTCTGACACTATATCTAAACCACAATTCCGAAGTTAAAATGTAGGCTTTGTCTTTTTACTTGTGTCTTAGCCCTGTCTTGGGAGAAAGACGTGGTTCGAGTGTTTTATGGCTTAGATTTAGGTATAGATGCCTAAATATAAAAACAAATAAAAGATATCACGAAAGATAGCGGCATTGTTCGCAATAAATTAGAAATTCTATCCCGTGGACTTTATGAGATCCAACGAAAGAATTATGGAGTGAGAGAAAAAAAGGAGTAAAGGACTTATCGAATTCTGACAAAATAATGCTGATAAGTGGATACTGGAATCCACATCAGTTAGGACACAACTATGAGAGAAACGCCAGGTTGTTGAAAGTGCAAAAAACAAATATTAACTCTTATCTGTCAGTCATTTACAGGGATACGCTAACAAATTAGGAATTTTCCTTTAAGGTGATGGGCTAGCAACCCGTCATTATTTGAATCTCAATTCCAGCATCCGAACTTGGCCTTCAGTGTATACGGGACAGTTGATAAATACGTTACTATATACATATGTGTATATATTAATTACATTATTGACTAGTACATATTTTTGTTTGAACTTTTTCATAAATAAAATGTACTTCCCAAAAAGAATTCATATTTGTTTTTCTATTTCCCCATCTCAATGATACTATACGACTCGCATAAACACGTGTTAGCGATAAAATTCCTTAACAAATTGCTATAAACGGGACCATGTTCACATACGTATAATAATTTAAGAACTCGATAGACACTTTCCCTTATAATAAAAAAGTGAAGGAAAA
Source organism: Amyelois transitella (assembly GCF_032362555.1). Lineage (NCBI taxonomy): Eukaryota > Metazoa > Arthropoda > Insecta > Lepidoptera > Pyralidae > Amyelois > Amyelois transitella. Next base: position 6,864,040 of record NC_083519.1, on the reverse strand, counting down.
ACTACGTTCTTGTAAATAAAAATGCTACAAATAACACATAAGTAATCCCAATAAGGGTAGACAGAGCCAATAATGATTTGAGATTCAGAAATAATGAATAACTCTACTCTCTAAATTAAAATTAATACTAAGTTGAGTTTTACAAATGTGCATGAGAAAAGCACAGTTGCTTTTCTCTATGTTTTTACTCTTAGCTATATCAAACCAATTACTACAAATAACTTCTTCTAGATATTTTATCTAGAATGTGCCAAAACCTGATATCAACAAATGTATTTAATGCCAAAGGCATGTTATCACTTTATAACTAGCTAGCCCCCTGCATTGCACGGATAGCATTTATTATCAATTATAGATAAAACTTCCTAAGAAAACTCTCTTTTCAAACTGGAACTCAATCCGTCTACTACTTTCCCAGATTGACGCATATATACAGACAGAGAAAATATAGGGACTTTATCGTTTTACAAGCGACCCGGCGCGGTTCCGCACAGGTAGCATTTATACATTAAAACTTCCTCTTAAATCACTCTATATCTATTCTTAAATTATTATCTATTAAAAAACTGCATCAAAATCCGTTGTGTAGTTTTATGGACCTAAGTATAAACAAACATACATGCTTACATATATACAGACATAGGGACAGACGCGGGAAGTGACTTTGCTTTTCTAAGTAGTGATTTGATATAGCACTTATCTAATATGCATTCCACGTATAACTTTAATAGGATTCGGAAATCAACTAAATGAGGAAATTTCTACAAGTGTGAGTTTCCTGGAGCAATGCCGGGAATTACCGATGTAATATCTATACCGGAATCGAATGTCAACACAGAGAGTCATATTGATAACTCAGATATCAGCTCAGCTTAAATCATAGTGTTTGTTTTGAATGTCGTCATGCTTCGTAAACGATATCAAAGGCACTTTTAATGAATTTTAGGATTCCGTTTCAGTTAAAGTTCATTTTTTTTTCATCGTTTCAAGTATACAGATAAAACAATAATTAAAATAAGAATTACCATATTATATACCATATTATACACATTACCTTTGTGTATAGATACTGCTAATTTATTAAATAATCAATCATATAATATGATTTAACTTTGTTATATTAAAGTAGATTTAGTACAAAAGCGAACGAATTATTTAACAGAAAACTGTAGGTTAAAGTTTTTAAGATTCGTAAGCAAAGCCGTTCCAAGAAACGCATCTCTCGAGTCCTATGACTGTTGGCTTTGTCTACCCCTTAAGTTAGGTATAATGCATTACATGTGTGATCTTACTATAAAGTAAATTGTAATTAATTTTCTTTTCCTTTCTTGGCCGCATATCTCGGAGGTTTTGCGGAAAGCCGCTTTAATTTTACATGTGACCAAGTTTTTAAGATTGTATATTTTTATATTATTATTTATATGTCCTACATTTCTTTCATCTTATTTTTTATTTATTTAGTTAAACTTTATTGCACCAAAAATAATGTACAGTGGGTGGACGTTTTTATTTATATTTGACATTTTACGAAATTATTGTTTTGCCTAATTAAACATAACTTAAGTTCTATCTTATATTATTTAATAATAAAGTTTACCAATTTGTAATTTAATAAACTTTTCTAAATAACAGATGGGTAAACTTTATGTCATAAAGCAATTCTCTACCAGACGAAACTTTAGACCAAACTTATATTGTAATTTCAATATTATTTGTATATCTCCAGTTCATACAAATTAAGTTTTTATTTGTCAGTCTTATATTAGCCTTGAGCCTTTAGGAGATATTTTTTTTTGTAATGTTACCTGCAATGATTAAAATGTATTAGTATAGAAATACCTATTCATAATACCATACTACTCATACCCATTTAAGTTTGTACACACACACGTAATCACGTTTTTATCTCTTAATTTATAGACAGAACCAATAATCGCAAGGCATATTATTTTTCAAACAAACTTCTTAATGATTTTTTATTAAAACTCGTGTCTTCTACTTATATATATTTTAAATGAATGTAACAATGTGTTCAGGTTAAATCAGCGTATTCTCGAAACCGCGGACACATAAATATTTAGTCTTCCTATTCATCTGCCTCAAGCCCGAACCACAAATGACAGGGCAGGCTTTTCCAATAATTATACGCATTTCGAGACTGCAAACAGCGTTGTCTAAAATTTTCAATAGTCGCGTGAACAAAAGAAGTAACTGTCGAGTGACAGAAAAAATAGGAACCAACATTTTTATTTTCTGGCGTATTTAAACGCCGCCATTTTGATTGTAAACCTAAGTTAAATAGGGACCTCAGAGTGTTAGGCAGATATTCTACCAGCGACGATCCTTGAACACTTTTTCGCTTCATACATTCATGACTCTCTTCATATTGACCTGATCTTTCGCCAGAACGTTTGCAATTTGATCAAGGTACATACATAGGCCTTTCCATAATCAATATTCATACACACTCTCTTATCAATGAAACCAAAATTATAATCTATACCTGCATACTATACAGAAGTTTAGTTTTATTGTTTTCGTTTGCGACTTTGTTTGTCGGTAAAAGCTAATCAAAAATATTGAACCCATCATGAAAAATCTTTAATCGTTATATGTAAAGGTAGGTATGCAAAGGTCATACGGTATGTATGTAAATATGAAGAGCCGCTAATGTATAGACGACAAAAGCAGAATTAGGGTAATTGATGAAAATATTGTAGTTTTCCATGTCATTTTTGAGAAACATAAACTTCCATGAAACAGCACATAAATACACCATATTTCCCCAACATAACACCATCGTGTACGAACCCCTTAAAAATTAACACTAGATTCTACAATCATTTGACCATAGCTATTTGCACTATGTAACAACCAACATAAAGTCTATTTTTCCGTGTGAAAATACCATTCCTTCGCCCATTCAGACTATCTAACCTTTACATTAAGTATTGACATAATTGAACACTGACAAATACCATGCAAAGAGTTCTTGTAATAATTTCGTTTCCCCGAATAACATCGCGTTTACGAAAACACGATCGAATTAAATTACACGCTGAAATGAGTCGTGAATAACCGAATACCGATGTTTTTAAAACAATTAATTCGATATCACTTCAGTCTCGATCATTACAATTAATCACTATTGTGTTTGCGGAGCGCCGTTGAAAGCAATTCTGATGAAAAACTGAATAGGTACTACTGAAATTATTGCCTCAATAAAGATGAACCTTTTACATAATACGTATTTCAATTTCTTAAGGTGATGGGCTAACAACCTGTCGCTATTTGGTTCTCAATTTCATCATTAAGCCTTACGGCTGAACTTGTTCTTTCAGTCTTTGCTAAACTGTTGGCTATGTCAACCCCGTAAGGAATGATGACATAATTATATGTATTATGTATCCCAGGAAATAAATAATAGTTCACTCCAGTTACTCCACATCTTTCTGTTATTTTTAGTCTCAAAGATTCTTCTTTACTTGCGTTTTAAAAGCTATATTAACTTTGATTATACGAACGCCTAATATTTGACTTCAATAATTGATATCTTTATCGAATAAAAAGGAACTGAAATTTTTCAATTTAAATATTATCTGGGTAGCCCTAAAATATTATGGTCATGTTTCTATACGAATTAAAGTCTTTTATGACAGGAGTAATGAATAGAAGAGGCTTGCAGGCTATCTGGAGAATATGCCGAACATGTATGAATATGAGAACATGCCGCCTCCGCCGGAGAAAACCTGGCTTGACGGCGATAATGATGATATGCGTGCCAATGGAATGAAGACTGACTGAAGACCGGACAAAGTGGAAGGAGAAATTCGAATAGTAAACACCTGGCCACGAAACACTACGATAGAGTGTGCAAAGATAAGAGAAAGATTAATTCTTATGGGTAATATGGGAGAATGAGAAAAAGACATGAGAAATTAATTCAATTTAGCGAAGAAATAATAACGTTCTTAAGTATTCGTAATGCACATAGAGCGAATGGCTCCGTCTGTAGAGAAGTAACTTCATCGGGTAACTACTCGGTAATTTTCTTACAACTACCAAAGTTCATTTATTTCCACAGTTGGAGTTCATTTGTTCTTCGTATTTGAAGTTAAATAGTTTCAAGTGCCTCGTGTTAAACTCTTCCGTCACCGAGTGACTGACAGACGAAGTAGCTGAAACTTCTAGTCATAGAACGTCTTTGGAAGTCGAGACGCGTATGGTTGACAATACAATTTCGCCTTATGTTATATGTTATAAGGAATAATCTAAAAATATTCTACCAAGTAGGTATGTCATGTTTTGTGGGCATATACATACATCTAACATTTTATCAAATAAATTAGGAAGCAAACGGAATAAAAAGGATAGTTTTCAAACAAATTCCACACAAATTGAAAATATAAGAAATAATTTTCTTCCCTTATCTATATAGCTTACTTCTTACATGAAAACGTGCATAAATAGATGATGTCACCTGCGCCAGACCAAAACAAGTCAGTAGAATTTTCATAAGCAATCAAGCAAAACGCCCTAAATTTGCTTGTCCCATCTTAATTTATTTTAAGTCTGCCTATAGAGAATTTATAGCACGCCCAACAAGATGAAGAATTTAGTCTAGATGCCGAGGATGCCTAATTTAGGACACTAAATAAGCAACATTCGCTCCTGAATGCTTGGAACCCAGTAAACTAATAACGTTGTATTCAGATCTAGCAGTCTCAGGCGGCTCCACTCACTTGGCACTTAGTTGACGCTTCTATGACGTTACATCATCGTAAACGGATTTTCCCTGGTCTTGGCACCGCATCGAAAATTTCTATCTTAACCTTACAGAATTTAAGATTGGTATGATGTTAGTTAGTTGGATACCTTTTTTTAAATACATACACACATACATATATCCCTTGCGGGGTAGACAGAGCCAACAGACTTGAAGAGACTGAAATGCCACGTTCATCAATCATTAAAAAATATTTAATGATTACCTTTCTTTTTAAAAAAGGCAAATATCTATGTTAGAGAATTAGTACCTCAGAACGAGCGGAGCTCTGTGCTTGTTGTTAACTGTTTCTAAAACCACAAAAACTATTTTATATTTCTACGACAGACAGTTACTACGAGAGTAGAAGTAGGTACTCTTAACCTAACCAGCCTATGATTTGGTGAACATACTTTCATCTCAGCCTTCACTTTTTAACATTTCGATTAACACTCAGTTAAATTATAAACAAACAAATCATTGTTTTCCCCGTATTAAACAATGTAAAAAGTTAGTATGATGAAATCTTCAAATGTTATAAATATTGAGGTAAATGTTAACGGGTCAAGTAATTTGTACGGAGAATTTGCCACAGTATCGTCGGTAAAACAAGAATTCTACAGTATTTGTCCACATTATTCTAGGTATTATTGCTTTAAATATACAATTTCTCTTTAAATAAAATATTATTATACTCCTATCAACATCTTAACACAAATATAGAAATTATATTGACATGTAATCAGCAAATAAGTAGCTAATACAGATATAATTACGTATTTTATCCTTACGGAATAGCAATCAAAGCGAGATTAGATTTCACGGAAACAAGAAATTAGACATACTTCCTAATACACTTGATTGACCTTATGTCTCCATACTTCCTATGGATGTCGTAGAAGGCGACAAAAGGACTAGTGACAGGTTGCTAGCTCATCGCCTAAGAGACGAATCCCAAGTTTATTAGCCTTTCCCTTTTTTATTCGACTTTACCAATCGGCTTGGGAAGATAAGCAAATGGTATACGCAGACGTAGTAGCATGAAAGTTTTATAATCTTGTGTCACTTTTACTGTACTAGCTATACCCTTTATCGTATTGTGGACCTACTCCTTACAGTATCCTAAATTTCATGGATAGCGCTTCAATAGCATTCAGCAGATTTAATTGACATAAAGAAAATGAAAACCGCGAAACCTACATAATAAGTAAACATGAAGACACCTAGATATGAAAAGTTTTGGTGCATTCACGAGTAAAATTAAGGAAAACTCATCGTAAAGTAAATGGTTCCAGTTTAACGGGCTGCCACTTCATTAGAAATGAGTCTACTTTGCTGATTGGCTGGAGTCGCACGTGGATAGCAGTTCAAGAAACTGGTAAAGTAAATATTTTAGTTATGTAAAGTTAACATATTATGATGTTAGAGTTCTTTAATTATTTATCGTCGTATATTTTATCCCGTTACTCAGTGACCAAAAAAGCAAATGTCGCCCAAAAATGTTGTGTATCTGTGCCAAATTTCGTGAAAATCAGTCTAATCAGTTTTTGATTTTATTCGTTACAAACCTAGTATGGATTTTTATAGACTAAGCAGACAACGCACATCTCAAACCATTGGGTCAGAGCCTTGAAATTGAACACAAAACTTCCTCACGTATGGTCTAGAGGTGCACTGAGAGAAGATTTTCCGAATATCCAACGGAAATCTGCATTAACGAGATATTTCATTTTACTAGCGCTTTTGAATTTCAATGTTTATAAAATAAACTAAACACTGTTCAATTGGAACAATGAAAGATATACAATATTAACATTTCTCTGTTTTACCGCTCCCAATTCGAGGAATGCAACATTAATAAAGGCTTCATTACACAGGCAACTATTATGTTAACAATAATCTCACTATATTGTGTGAAAATTAAATACTTGTTTATATGCAGAAGATAAATACTTGTAATCCGTAAATACTTTTGCGTAAGATATAGGTACACTTTATGAGTCTTATGTTGGAAATGTAAGTGATGGTATGCCTGAATAGCTATAATTATAATATATTTCTACTATAAAACATTATGGAACCTAATATAAAATTACTTCTTGTTAAGCTCTCTGTTAAATTCCTTTCTTCTTTAGCTAGAAGACGGTTCTATAAAAGAAAACACAAACACATACCTTGTTCTTGAAGTACCTTATAAAATTATGACAGAAAATTCATATCGCGTTTTATTTATTTGAAGCAACACCACCTATTGTTATGTGAATTTAATACAAACAAGCAAAAGAATTTCAACACTCTTTAGAAATATGAAGTGTGCCAAAGCCCTAACTGCAAAGCGAAGAGGTCCCTACAAACGAGGTAAATTAATTGCTTTCTCGGGTTTACCTTCCGTTCACCAGTGTTGATGTTTAGTACAACTGTCCCGGTAATTGAATGCTGTCATCCAACTATAATAATGGCTTAAATCGTGTATTTACTATTGTTAACTACTTTATATTGGTAGAACAATCCATAGGAGAAAAATTAAGATAAATTGTGCAAGTCTTCTTTATTATTTTGTTTATACTTCCTACCTTTATTAATGTGGTATGGACCTACGATGTTTGATAAAAACAAAATACGTAACGGTAACTGAAAGATATAAGGGTAGTAGGTAAATTGTTGAGTAATCTACAAAATGAATGTAATACTGATTTTGGACAAACAAAAATTTTGACTTAACTTTGGAAACATCACACTCACGCGTCTTTCAAAACTCATGTGATACAGTCATTGAACTTTAGACTTGAAAGCTTTAAGTCAACAATTTATTTACTACAAAAGAATTTCATGTAAAGCTGAGTTCAATGTAACTTGCGTTTTCAGACATTTCCAAAACCGCCGTTGATAAAAACAAATTAATATAATTATGCTGTTCATAATATACACCAAAATTTTCCAGCGAAATACAATCAAAAGTTTTGAGACGACAACAAAAACAAGACTGCTTCTAAGTTCGTACGGAGTTTCACAATACCTTGTGTTAACACCCTTATATTACCCTGAAGACATAGTTTAACCCTTTATTGTCCTCATCTCATGGAGTTTCATTCCTAATGGAATTGTAGGAATTACGTTCTTACATACTAAGGTCAAAAGAAGAACTTATAATTTGGAAAATCTTAAAAGGTTTTGCTTTAAAAATAGTTAGATCTAGTAATAGATACATACACACATACTCACATATATCCCTTGCAGGGTAGACAGATCCAACAGTCTTTAAAAGACTAATCGGCGACGTTCAGCTGTTTTAGCTTAATGTTAGAATTGAGATTCATGTAGTGACAGGTAACTAGCCCATCGCCTAAAAGAAGAATCCTAAATAAATAAGCCTATCCTATAGTTGTATTTCACGACATCCATGGGAAAGAAATGGAGTGGTCCTTTTCTGTTTTCTATCTATTGGTGCCAACTACCACACGACACATTTAAAATACTTCCTACTATCAAATCAAAGCTCAATCTTTACAAAACTAGAGTGTCTGTCTAGACAGACTAGAGATGTCTATCTCTAACATTGACATAAGTATGAAGGTTCCTTAGGGAGGCTGTGAGGTTTTTGGCAGACAAGAATTTTGGTATGTACAACCACTCCATGGCTTTTTAAATGTTGTAGAAAGCGGCCTAAGTCATTTATCACTAACTTATGCATCAAGAAGGCAAGAAGTCAGTGCTCATAAAAACATTACCAAACTAAAATAAAAAATAATTATAACAATAAAGAGGATAGAGACATATTTTAGTATTTTATATATATAATACTTATAATCAATAACAAAGGCTAAACTGTATAAATACTCCACCGTCTATATTTTTGTACATCCATTGCTGCACTTTCCAGCTTGAGGGGCTTACAGGTCCATGAATAAACCATCGATGGAATGTGAAACTCGTGTCAAGTGGTTGCGTGTTGACTAACCCCCCCATATTATTGCAAGTGCCAAAGGAATAATCCACATCTGCTTGTTCATTTCATTACTGGATTAGAATAATATATTCAATATACATATAATCACATCTTTATTCCTTCCGGGTAGACAGAGTCAATATTCTTTTGAATTCTACGAACTGAGATTCAAAATGTGACAAGTTGCTAGCTCATCGCCTAAAACAAGAATTTAAAGTTTATTTCACTTTCCCTTGATTGACTTTTACGGTACATATAAATTGTTACATTTCACTTCTATAAGTGCTTACGTTCGGCGTTGTGTGGTTCCCAGCACTTTAGAATAGGACCACTGCATATTTTTCCCATGGATCTCGTTAAAGGCGACTAAGAAAGGGGCTTGATTAGCTTGGGATTTTTTACGAAGAAATTTAAGGAAGGCATCGAAAAGACAGCTAGCAACCTGTCAATATTTGAATTTCAATTCCATCATTAAGCCATACAACTGACCGTGGCCTTTCTTTGAAGACTGGCTCTGTCTAACCCTCAAGGGAATTATACGAAGTTATATATATGTATATGTATATGCAAGGAGACGGTCTAAGTAGCTGCCCTCCTAAAACGTGTGTATGTCCAACAGACAGGGTCCTTGCGGTCCTCGAACAGGGAAATTAAATTAGCCTGATCCCTTTGACGAACTTTGAGTTTGGACGACAGAGCTCGACCGACAAATTATTTGCCGATAACCAGTTTTAATTAAAACATGATAAGGTTATTATAGTCGTGATTTTGGGATTGACATGTTTATTTTTTGTTTATTTTAACTATCGTACAAAATACAAGTGTACAGCACAATTGGCGGACTTAATGCTAGAATCACTACCTACCAGTCAACCAAGTCTTTATGATGACCATTGGTTAATGATGGTCGATGGCTTATATCTTACGTATCTTAACAATTTTTTGATTTAATCAGAGACATTCTAGTTAAATCTTGACGAGCCTGTAATAAAAAATTGGTTTATTTATGAAACTATTCTATAATACAAACGTTGCAAATTGTTTTTCTTACATACGTCACTAACAACCCGAAACCAAATATCTTTACGAGATTAGCATATACAGACAAAGAAAATAGGCGGACTTATATTACCCTGTTTGGTTCACCCCATGAACGATAATTACTTTCAAAGATATGTTCAGACATTTATTTTCAAGAAATCGCAATAAACTCATTAGCAAATTTCTCAAAAGAACTTTTAATAAACTGTTCGGTTAGCGAAATTTAGTTTTGTGAAAAATTAATTAATGCTACCACGACACTCTTCAGTACGCCTTGCACTGCTGACGGAAACTTTGAAATTATACATTTAGTAAATTAATTAAAACTATGCGACTTGAAAGTCGCTTCAAAAACATATTTTTGATGAATTTTAGTACAGTGAAGTTGTCATCAAAAGTGTAACTAATAATTATTTTACTACAAATAAAGTTGTAATATAAATTCTTGATGGAATATTGAAATAATAACTATAAATTATTCAGCATTGTAAAATAACTATAAATTATGTATTCAGGAATCGTTATAGGAGAGATCGTCAATTACATTGTTATAATTTACAAAAGACGAACACATATTTTTCCCCAATATACAATTGTTTGGTTTATATTAATTCAATAACTGACGTTTTTCATCGTTATACAGCACATGTATACCCTTTAAGCACTCTTCTTTTTCGCTATTGGTTCATTCTCAATTATTTTCCCATTAAACTCGTTCATGTCAACCCACAACAATGTTTTCAAATGACTGAATTATTCCACTGTAAAAAGTTTACATTGCAGATATAATTATTTTTAAATTAATTAAATATGCCTGTATAATCGCTTCAGGATATGAATACAAAAATAACATTTAAAGTATAATCCATTCAAGCCTCTTTTCATTAAATAAATAAGAGTCTATTAATTTTCAACCATATTTTAGAGATGAATTTCAAAATTCTGCTTATTTATTTTGTTATATCTCTGTTTAATTTTTTTCATTTTTACTCCACTTTGACCGACTTCAAAAAAGTTAGGTATCTTATATTTGAATTTTAAATTGCTAATAACCGCTAGATATATTGCGACAAAATATAAAAACAGAGCAGTATCACACAGCAGATACAATACAGAATTATTATTTATCATTTCTCAGACTTGATAATCAAAATATTAGTTAAAAACTTAATTAGGGTTCTTTTTTTAAACATCATCTAGTTAAATTCCAAGCCTTTGTTAGTCTAGAACGTAAGGAACAAAGATACCGAAGCGTAATTAGCTCATAAATTATTTGTATTATTGCACAAACTTGGACAACATTTACACCGATTTTGTGCCAAAATGTTTCCATATTTTTTACTGACTACAAAAAAGTGTCAGTGGCCGAGTTGGCAATGCGAAGCTAACAAAGCAATGGAAATTATTTAACACAAATCTTGATTAAATTTTTAAAATAATGTGTAAGCTATATGTGTTTTTTCAGTAAGTTTTTTTGTCATATTTATATCATTGTGACTTTTTTTCTATTTTAGTAATGAAGGAAATAATTAGTATTATAGTATATGGTATTTAAATTGTTTTTCATGCAAACACTTCATCAGCTGATATATTGAAATATGTCACAAACACTATAAATAAATGTCAATTCTATCACCTGAATCAAATCAGAAGAAGTTACAAATTTTAGTATCTACACACACCCACAAATCTACTATGATTTCAGTAACAGATATGTTTTCTTCCGAACAATGTTTATATATAACGTTTATACGTAAATTCTGCCTTACCGATGATGCAAATCGCAAATAATCTTCGAATTTCCTTCAACAAAATACTTATCACTGTTGGAATAGTTCAAGCGAGACCCAATTCAAAGCTAATAAACGTGAATGTGTGGAATCAAGTTGTGTTAGTTCACAAATTACTTTAAATACAGAAAGATAACCTGTATTAATTTTATTTCGTTTATTTTTCACTTCATAAAATAAAAAGCTAAATGGCGGGCTTAAATCTTAATAATTTTTCTATCAGTCAAAGTCAGAAAATGTATGCATCGATTGCCAAAGTTGAAAGATTTAGTCTCTGTCTGCCTCTCCGGGAAAGAGGCGCGATTTTATATATGTGTATAATTGCAAAGGGTTTAATTTATTTGACCATGATAGAGAATTCATATTTGTTTGTTATTTTTTTTTAATATAGTTACTTTTGTAATTCCAGCTATTTTTTTTATTTTTAGATATAATATGTAAGATATTCTGTCAGCTGATTTCTGTGTGGCACATCCGTGGGTCACTTTAATTTACAATTGCGCTTTAGTTCACCTGTAAGCCCGTGACTCAGACTAAGTTGCGACGTACTTGGAGCGAGCTTGGAAACTGTAAATTAAGATTAGACCTGTAGCAGAACTTCAATGTCTTTGTGTTTCTGTTACAATGATTCATTATTATAGTGGAAAACCAAGAAGAAGAGCTACGCAGGAAATGTAGATGAAGTGTAAGACTTTATAAAAATAACACTAACCCAATGGTAGACTGTTAAATATTACTATATTACGTCCGCCAATAGCATTATACCGATTCTATTTTTAACAATAAAGTATAAATAAATAATCAATCAAACTGATTAAATCATTAAGATTCATAAATAAACGAAGATAAATTTAAAAAAATATGAAACCATTAGCGGAGACCGCAAACCGCATTAGTTAAAGATAGGCATCTATCCTATCATTTTCTTTCTTCTTCCGTTTTACTTTGGATGTGTTTGAAGTTAGTTGTGGTTCCTTTTAAAATGTCCTAAATGTTCTTAGACTTTTTCTTAGATTTTATTATACTCTCTACATCCCTACGTTATTTCTTCAGGATTAATTTATTGCGTATCTTGTTCATCCACGAGTGAAAAAATAATTCCACTTATTCCTATGAGGGACAACAGGTAGGAAAGACAAGTGGAATAACCGGAGTTTTAAGCATCCTGCGGACTGCAAACAATTCGAATTCCATACTTTCAAAACATAAAATGTAAAAATCAAAATGTCATTTGAAATATTTTATTAAATAAGAGACACAGTTTGCATAAGGTCATACATATGCATGAAGTGACAGGCCTGGAAGCGCGCTGGGTGCATGTAAATTCAATAGTCCAAGTGCCGACAAAAATAACACAGTGGAAAACAGAACTGTGACAAATCCGTTTATATTACCGACTGATTCCACGACGGATGACCATGTGCTGGTGGCGAAATAATTGTTTAATTATAAATTGAAATGCCACAGGCATTGCCCTCTATAAGGATGTTAATTTGCTGGACATTATAGTCATCATCACTCTAGCGTTTATGCTAAGATTTAGGAGCAGCCTGAAGTCTGCCTATAAAGGTCCAGGAGTAGATAAGATAATACAGGAAGCGACTCCCATCTGAACTCTGTAACCCTTTTAACAAGGGAACCTACCTTCGATGTAATTTGCTAGGTGAAAATTATCATCGCCTAATTCGCTAATGACCCACGCAATAAAAATGTAGTATCTAAAAGTATTCGACCTACACGATACAACTGTGCTCGATTGAACTCTTTTTGAAGTTATATAAAATTGCCATTTTTGGTCTCAACTACGACACAACTGATTTTGTCAATGAAATAGATTATATTAACTGACAGTAACTAATTTTAATTTAGAAATATCTCGGAACTGTCTGAGCTCAAAGACAATAGCCATAGATAGTGCCATTGTTAGCTTGTCTAACATCGCGAATTCAGAGAATACTCTCAAAATTGCTAGTGAGGAGTTATAAAGGAATGAAAATATAACTTTTTGTTTGTAGGTAATATTTTAATTGCACAAGAATGGACACATTTCAAACGAATAACGAAAATATTGGTCTAATGCCATGTCCCACGCTCCTCTTCACAGGTTCTTTCAGAGGGTAGGATGTAACCGGTGACAGAAGAAAAGAAGATACAATGGCAGATTTATCCTATTTAGGGATCTCGAACAGACAACTGGCAAATTTTAAGGAAAATGTTATTTAAACTGTTATGTAAGACAAATTGTGAATGACGTAAGAGTTGCCTTTACCTAGCATTGCACTTTCCTTTATCTATACTTATAATAAATCTGTAGAGAGGTCAATTCTGTACATGGAATATATTTTCAAAATAACTATCAGGGGGTCATTAGTGATCGATACTAATGCCAAAAATACAATCAGCAAAATTTTTGTCTGTCTGTCTGTCTGTATGTTCTTTATAGAAACAAAAACTACTTGACGGATTTTAACAAAACTTGATACAGTTATTCTTCGTACTCCTGAGCAGGTTATAGTATACTTTTCATTACGATACAATCAGTAGGAGCAGAGCAGTGAAAGGAAATGTTGGGAAAACGGGAGAAGTTACTTGATTTTTTAAGCTTCCGTCGCGTGTTCTGCCTTATTGGTTAAAGCTACAGCGAAACCATGTATTACGAAAATATTTTACATAAAATTATTAAAAATATATCCCCAGACAGCATAAGTCTATCTTTTATGGTTGACTCACAATCCTAAATAATCCTAATAATCCTAATAGCATAGCAGTTCGGAGATTTCTGATTATATTTCTTTACTCTGACGTTTATAATACCAATAACACTCACACTTATTCGTAATTCTTAAAAATAAATATAAGTACCTATTCAATAAAAAAAGAATCATCAAAATCGGTATAGAAACACCAAACTTATACATGAAATTAAAAACGCTAACATAACTTAAAGCCATCGCGTAAATGTAAATGCTTAATCATGCTATAAGGATTATTTTTGCGCAATGGTTGCCGCGCTCGACGCGGCTCGCGGCGGCAGGGCAGAAAAGAGGCGGGAGGCGAGCGCAAGCTTCATCCATGCGCTCGCTGTATGCCGTTAAGAGGCTGCAGCCCACACTGGATGCTCTCCCGGGCTGGCTCTCCAAATGGAGGCTCTCGGTAAACATCGGCAAGACTCAAGCAATCGTGATGGGGACAAGACCCCAGCCGCCTCCACTGCGACTGCTCGGCGAATCGGTGCCGTGGCGGCCACACGTCAAATACCTGGGAGTGACCATCGACCGGCGTCTCACTTTCAAGCAACATGTTGGAGACGTCGTGGCGAATTCCAAGGCAGCCAGGGGGAGACTTTACGCAGTTCTCTCCTCCAGCCTCCCCCTGAGGACGAAGCTCGGGATCTACCAAACGTACGTCAGATCCTGCCTCAAGTACGCGGCCCCGGCGTGGTACGCATACTGCTCTGAGACCAACAGGAGAAGACTCAGAGCCCAAGAGAACCAAAGTCTCAGAGCAGTCGTCGGAGCCCCGCGCTACGTGAGGAACTCGACGATCCTCAGGGACCTGAAGTGGGAGAGCCTAGACGACTTCGTGACCCGGCAGGCCACGAAGATGTTTGAGAGGGCAAGGTCATCATACAGCCACGTTACCGTACCCACCGCCGCCGATGGGAACTCCCAGTGAAGTCGTGAAGACCCAGGCCGCCACGGCCGCCCCATCGACCTGCCTACAGTCGTAGGCAGCGATGATGCCATTAAAGAGGGCCAAAAGCCCTGACCAATCTACTCCGACTTCCCTCAGGTATGGGAAGACCCGAAGATGATGCAAGTTTCATTCAATATTTGGCTGTTGATGCGTTCAGAGTGTTCGACTTTATTGACAGATAATAATTGATATTATTATTATAAACCGTGCTTATCAGCGCGACTTTTAGTCTTTAAATACATACATACATAAAATCACGCCTCTTTTCCGGAGGGGTAGGCAGAGACTACCACTTTCTGTCTTTAAATATATTAGGGAATATTGATGATTTGATCAAGAGTATTCTTAGCTTGACGCTCGGTGCAAAAAAGAGATGAATTAGTACATTTTTGGAGGGGTTTTTCTTAAATTTTAAATCTTTACCTACTGATATTATAAAGCTGAAAAGTTTGTTTGTTTGTTTGAACGCTCTAATCTCAGGAACTACTGGTTCGAATTGAAAAATGATTTTTGCGTTGAATAGATCATTTATCGAGGAAGGCTTTAGACTATACATATATCATCACGCTGCAACTATAAGGAGCAAAGAAATAATGGAAAATGTGAAAAAAACACGGGAAAATTATATATCCTTGAGGGCTTCAATGATGCCCAAAATAACTATTCCACGCGGACGAAGTTGCGGGCACAGCTAGTTAGCAAATAACCCTACACACCGGTTATTTCGACTCTCCTAAGCGCATCGCCTAAAAGTTAAATAACCCCAATGGAATTTATTGGCAAAATCACAGTTATTTAAATTTTTGGAAAGTCATAACATTAAAAAATAACCTACCACTGATAAAACCTTTAAAATATAGTATTATAGGTTGTAAGTTTACTCATTTTTATTGTACGTAGTTGTATGAAAATGTGCTGGAAAAGTCTGGCAAATTTATTGTGTCAATGGCTATAATGCTGATGTATTTAAAATGGCTGAAATCGATATGTAGTGGATGCCGACCATATATTCGGTAGGGTTACAGTTTCATATTTCGTTTGGCAATAAAGGATAGGACAGCGGGCACATACGTCATGTTTAATTTATAAGGTTCCTTGCAATATTTATGGGACTGATAGTTATCAATTGATATAAAGTAGTAAATTCTATGAAACATGTCTGTGAGACTGAAACTCCAGAGTTTGAATTTTGGCCAGTGCATAATGAAAAGCAAACTTTTTCTGATTGGTCTGAGTCTTCAGTTTTTGTGGGTGGGATGAAAATTCTTACGCAAAGAAAGTTAAGTAAATCTGACCAATATAAAATTAGATAAAAATGTTATCTTTATATCCTGTTAAATACCAATAAATATATAATTACAAAACTTATAAAAAAACTACCTAGATATAATAAGCAGTTTTAAGTACTCCTAGAAACAGAAAATTTAGATCGCACAGCTTAGGCCCAAACCTTTAATTATCATATACATACTCGTATATTATTGTGTTTTATATTACAAATATACGGCACACATGCCACGTTTGCTGTTTATTTGATTTTCGCAATTTCGTAATATGATACAAAATAATATTTTAGGCTGAAACAGGGGCTTGTAAAGTCACTCGGCAATATCTAAATTGAATGTCGTACCCAGTGGTAGGTGATACAGCTACAAATGTAATAATATATTTTTAACCTCGTGTGCTTTTGTACTGTTTTAATTTCATTTATTGTCTTTGTACAGTAATGTTGTATGTAATTTTTATACGATACGACGATATTTCGTAATATGGTCACGATGTTTAACATTTTCGTAGTGGTCCTCATAATCTAGACGTAAAATCAGAAAATTAAGATTAGCATCTAATATCTTACCTCCCCTGTTAACTTTAAGGAATTTGACTCAGAAGTTAGGATCGGAATGCCCCAGTTAAGTAAAGACAGATACAGCATCTGTCAATTGAATCTTTATAATCATTAATTTTCTTTATTTATTTTTCTCTCAAAACCAGAATAAATTAATTAACAATTAATTCGGAATGAGTGTGCGGTCGTGGAAAGCAGACTACGGTAGCAATTAATGTACATTGCCGCCAATATCACGACGGCGATACACCGCAAACCCTTTATGAGCTTGCACTGGGCCCTTTATCATTCCCAAAAAACCCTGCGGTCGTATCTTTTGTTGTCTATACAATACCACCCTCAAAGGGAATTCCCAATTCCAAAGGTCACAACTTAGCTCTGGGCCCTTACTCCGAAATTGCAAAGGCTTTCGTGCGAAACTACGAAAGGACTTCAAACACAAAAGGTAGAAAAAAAAATTATTTACTGAACAGATTTTACACACATGCTGTGTGGTTCCCGGTACCAATAGAAAAACAATAGGACCACCCCATGTCTTTCCACGTAGATGTCGTAAAAGGCGACTAAGGGATAGGCTTATAAAGGGATTCTTCTTTTAGGCGACAGGCTAGCAACCTGCCACTATTTGAATCTCAATTCTATCATTAAACCAAACAGCTGAACGTGACCAATCAGTCTTTTTGAGATTGTTGGTATGACGTGATTATAATATCTATATGTATTTTACACATACATCAGTGTTAACAGAGACTTTTTGAAATGGTTGTGAGATTACTATTAAATAGATGTGTTATAACATAAAAACTAAACTTAACTACTCTTATCTCGATTAACACATACAAACCTAAAATTATATTTATCGATGCTTTTACTCACAAAGCTTTATGAAATGGCCATAAGGGTTTAGAATTAAATTTAGAAAGATTTGTAACGAATTATAATTATCAAATATATTTTTGATGCCAGTATGTAATAATATCAGTACATTCATATTATCAATGGTAACATATTTTCAACTAAAGAATTCTCTTGGTCAATAAATATAAGTCTCCATAAGTCGATAAAGCTTAATTTAGCTAGTCATTTCACAATACCTTATGGCTATGAAGGATAACGGTTACGTCTCAGATAATGGCTTCCTCCTACTACTAACACGACATTTCTCAAGTAAACCTTTTCACGCAGTTATGTTCAGAAGATATTGACCAGGATAATTTATGACCCAACCGTTCACATACCACCGGCTATTTTACTAGAACAACAGATTACTACGCCTTTCATGACCTTAGTATTGTCGAATGTATTTTTGTGTACTGTCCATTTTTTGCTATTTAACTTCAATAGAACGAAGCACTGACATTATAATATTATGTAGGATTATTAGCTTTATCCTCTTTCCACTGGGTACATACTTTACCATTCCCTTCTTCTTCTTCTTCCTCGTGCCAATGATAAATTTAATAACGAAGTTTTTTGGATACGAGACGATACGACGATTGGACTCGCCACGATCTCTTCATATTATGTATTTCATTTATGACTTTTTTTTCATGCAAGCTCATCGGTTTAGGGCAGCCCCTAAACCGATGGGCTTGCATGAAAAATTAGTTTTTGTTATTGGCAACTCAGATCATAATAACTTTATTATGATCTGAGCTGCCAATGACAAAAACTCAAATGTTACTTATTGGCCCAGTGGTTAAGTAAAAAAGCCTTGGCGCAACAATATACCTAAACGCTAGAAAAGGTAACTGGAAATATTATTCATCCACTCTAAAAAATATGGAATAATTACTTGATATTAAGGAACAACAAAAGACTGATGAATGTATGGAAATACCTGACCTTGCGAGTACCTACTAATAAAATATTTTCCCAACAACGGCAAAAAACAAGTCAATGAACATCAAAAGTAAGTCATCGATATTCTGTAAAGTAGAAGTGTTTCAGCAGATCGCGAAAGGAATTATCGAACTTTGATTGAATATAAATATTTACACTTTGAAACAAAAACTCGGCAATCCCCGTGGGTAACATTAATCCATTTGGAATACTGTTGCAGTTGGTTTACTTTGAATAGAAGCTAAAATAAAAAAATAACTGCTTTATTTCAGCCGAAATAAAAAACTGAACAGTTTTGGGTTTAAGTTTGAATGGGCTACAAATTTTATTATATTTGCATTTAAAAGCCTACATTTTACTTGCACGACATTCTTCTCGCGAGTTGATGAAAAGTATTTTGATCTGATTGTCCTGTGTTTTTAATGTCATGATATATAAACTTAAGTTTATAATTTGATGAATTGGTGCGAATAACGATATATACGCTTATTATAACCCATCAAAAGTTATTACTTTCAAATAAAACAGCTTGTCAGTACCCCCGAGCGTAGCTGTAAAATAGTGCTTCAAAATTTTTATAGACATCCGATTGCCAGTTGGAAATTCAGATTAAAATGCGCGCCAGCCAATGAATGCACAAACAGACGAACGGCTCGTATTCAAATGGGATCGAATGAACCCAAACCGTGGACAAACAACGATCAGGCAGTTTTGCGTATTGATATTGCTCAATTTGCATAATTCGCTTGAACAACACTAATATTGAGCGGATAAAGGCCAGAAGTTAATCAGGTATGCACCTATAGTGGGTCACATTGGGTTTTTAGATAATGAGGAATCCTGTGTTTTAATTGGTGAATTCCGAAGAGGAATAAACAGAATGCACTATTGCCTTTTTTTGATCCCAATTTTATTGAAACTATATATAATAACTTATATTAACTTATAATACGTGCGTATTATAAAAAGTTTTTTATATGTTGAATAATCAGGTTTATTTCACCTGTACACACATGTGTTTTATTTCTCTGCTCTTAGAATAACTTCGAAATCGAAGTTTGGGTATCTAACCCACATAACAGTCGTATAGTTTCTTCTCTGTCTACCTAAATGAAAAATGCCTTTTCTTTATAAAATACGGATTCTGTTTTAGAAGAATTATAAACCTTGGTGTACTCTGTACATATGAAGACCCAAGTTGTAGTTCCATATCTGGCCTGTTATGCCGCTTGGTGACAAATGAGTGTGGCTCTGGCTCTGACAGCGTTGCGGCTAAGAGGCACTACCTCTAAATTATGTATCGGATTTAGATCTACATGGATGGGGGACTGCATGAAACTAACAAACAAGGGGTGAATCTGATATATAAAAGAAACAGGTTTACATCATCAAAACTACTTAATGGCAATGGTGTATTTCGCTCGCACAATCAGATTAGACACACATAAGAATAAATCTTTGCGCATTCCCAGTTGCACATTATTATACTTCATTAGGATTGAAACTGAGATATTTCACACACTAGTTCAGTTTTCCTCTTTCCAGATAAAATGCATTTGAAGAAAAACCGATATATATTATCTGTGATAAAACTTGATCGGTCGGGCCCGGCACGTTCCGTTTCGCTAAGTCGATGGTAAATAAAAACTGAGCACTGCGCTTTTAGCGCAAAAGGATTATCTCTGACTGGAGGAGAATTGTTCAGAATAAGTGGAGGTATAAATTGCGCGCTTAGGAAACAGTAAGTGAAGGCTTTAGTAATGTTTAACTTTAATATTTATTCCCGTCCTCTAATGTTCGGTTAAGTAATGTGGAAATATGAATATTTTTAACATATGTTTTGAATGCTATCTGTCGCCATATGGTCTTATATGGCGACGAGCGATAATGATAAGGATTACGTCAAAAAATGAAGGACTAAATATATAAACTCATAAAAACTACTCTAACAAAAATTTAATTTTCTGTAACTTTAATGGGCATCTACGAAAACCTTTATTGCGTTTGGCCCAACACGCACTTTACCGGATTTTAAACAAATTTGCGCTGCCAAATACTCGTACATACTGATTTTTTACTTTTAAATACAACGTTGCTATATCTCTTCGTCAAAATGAATTTGTTTTCCGACTGAACTCATCTGTTTGAAACCGGTTACATTTTTCTCAGTGGAACAAGTAGGCATGCGTAGGTACATGGCATGTCAAAATGGGTGCCATTTATAATCTGTGTTACATCAGCACTCCGGCCGTAAATCACGTCGCGTCGTGCATATGCTGCACTGGAAGGCGACGTCACTTGAAGAAATATGGACAACTAAGTTATAACTATCACTGCGGAAATATTTATTTTTATTGTTTCATCTTTTCTGAAGCTAGACTCAAAGCCTTATGCCCTATCGACCAGTCAACTGAGCGGGTGATACTGTATATTACTCGTTTCACATTATACTTAATGCATTAGGAAAGTTCGATTGAGATAAAGTGAGAATAAATAAAGGCATAAAGTAACAAAAAATTGTTTTAATGAACTAAAATAACAAAATTTTATAGACCAGCTAAATCATCCGAATTATGCAAAAGACGTTTTAACAATAGTTGTTTAACCTGATGAGCATTTTCCTTTGGCGAAAAAACAATAGACGATCTCGAAGGGACCAGCTACTCTGTAATATCTAAGGGAAATATGAGTAAATTTAATAATCTTAACCTTCGTATTTCCAATAACACGCAAACAGAGTTGCAGGCAACTGCTATAAATAAATAAAACGTAAAATGAACTCAATTCTATTGAAACCAATCTTTTGCTCGATTTGCGTGCTTTTAGCAAATGTAATTAATGGAATGCTACTTTTAGGCCCAGAGCGCTTTATAAATTTAATTAAACCCATAGACGTAAAAGCAAAGCACATAGCTACAAAAAGGAAGTGTTTTCCAAATAACAATTTTACTGCAAACAAAACACTAGACTGTGAAAGCGGCCATTAACGTTATTAATTTAAAAGGAGGACAGTAGTGGAGGATTTATGTAATTATACGATAAGATATACATTGATATTAATTTGGCACAGACTCGCAAACTCGCCCTTAATGAGGTTCTTACTTAATTTGTGGCACAAATATAAATTGTGCAGATGGAATTCAACGATTATATGAACTGATCCTAAGAATTCGAAAAGTGGGTTGTGGTCGCTAATGGTCAAAATACTGCTTAGTATATACACTACATAAGTAATTTTTTAATTAATATCACATTTCAAAGATTTATTCAAAGAATTACCTCTATGCTCCAAAGACATCTTATCTTACATTTTACTTCTTAATTTCTGCCTTCCCTTCCGCACTCTTAACAATTTATGTTTTGAAGGCAATGTTCAAGCCAAAACTTTATTTATTACGCAATTATAACCGTTTACGCATTAAATAAACTTTGGTTTTAACAAAGTTACCAATGAGATGAAATATTCCAAGATTTTATAGACTAAGGAAGTTTGGTATTAAATAAGCTACTGCTTCTTAAACGATATTGACAGTATAGAATTCTGCAGCAATAATGCAGATTTACGAGTATCAGAAGAAGCCACCGTAACAAATTAACGCACTGTCAAAAAAAAAAGATTCTTGATAAGAATTTCATTTAACTACATTAATTTGGTTTTATCACATTAACGGTTTAATTACTCGTTTATCGAACCTATTGTTTAATGTTAATAATTAAATTTACCAAGACCAAACTTTAACGCAGTATAAATAATTTGTAAATTTAATGAATTATAAAGTACCGAATGTAAAAGCCACATAAAATTTAAATTATTTAATTAAAGGAAATCCATATTTTTATAGCAGAATCTTAATGAAATAATTTCTCTATTAAAAGGGAAAGGTTTAACTCACGTCATGGCGTATTCCTGATTGTGTTTTCAGCCATTCACGTCTAAGCTCGATTTTATCTAAAACAGCATTCTCTCTCTATCTCTCTCGTTTTTGTGTGTTCCCTGTTACATCCTGTTTGCAGGTCCCGAACCCCTAAAAATGTAGTGGACACAATGTAATAGGGGACCTAATACCCGCAACAATAAAGTCAATTTTATACAGAAGGAGCCCAAGGTGTAATTCATAATGCTGTAGAGAGTTCAGAAGACGCAGGATAAGAAAGAAAGATGTATTTTTTCTTATTATTAGCTAAAATGCTGATGAGTTTATAAAACAATAACATATATACTCACCTAAAAGCTACCGGTTACTTTCTAGAAAAAAATAGTTTATATTTTCCGTATCGGGTCGTGAGCTTTTCAAGGTTGAACCCTCAATAAATCTTATTTGATCTCGTGTTTACTATCTCATTAGAGAACAAAAACTTTTCACGTGAACCGTACAGTTAACAGCACGTCTACCCATCCCAATTCATTGGAATTTGGAAACTATTACGATGACATGAGAGTCAAAAAAGATTATAAATAAAATGGGATGAAAGAAATGCTATATTGTCTACTCGAATCTATAGGAATGAAGTGTCGCCGACTGGCATCGCACACTTTGCCTTTTCTGCACATTGCCAAGCTGTCAAACAAAATGAAAACATACATTTTCATTATAGTTAAGAGCGCGGAGAAGGACATGGGATAACTTTCATCCCGGTAAAAACTATAGTTATATATAGTGGGATTTAGGAAATACTGCGAGTAGAAGCTAGTAATATATATTACGAATTATTTGGTTAGTCTGATCTACTGTTACTGACTGTACAGGCCTTTGCGAAATAAGAGGTAACAAAAGAGGTGCTTTCTACTGAAAGTTTATATTATGTACCAGTTCATTGTTACGTAACTAATTCCAATTCTCTAAGCGCATACGTTATTTCATAGGAATTATTATAATAGGGTAAAGGTGTGGCAAAAATATATTATCACATCAAGTAATATATTAATTAGCTTAGCTAGTGATGATAGTAACAAGTCGATGATACTAACTTACTAAAAAACACTATAGACTAGGTCTTTTCGTTTTTGCTTAATTTTAATTTTTATACCGAATTACCGAATAACAGAGATTGTGAGTTATATCTGTAAATAAGAATAGGATGTAAGTGTTATGCTTAAATCGTCGATTAATGCACAGCAAGCAAATTAATACGTACGTCATTATTTTAAGGTGTCTTACCTTCGATCAACTATAAACACGTATAGTTGATCGAAGGTATAGTACGTCAATGTGTCTTACTCAAAACTTTCTAATAGCGGACTAGCGAAAATGTGTGTGTGTGTGTGTGTGTGTGTGAATTTCACAAAACTTTTTGTTATATTTTACGTCATATTTGACCTTAGCAGTAACGCAGTGGCTGTAATTAATATGAAAAATTAAAATATTAGCTACAATACAAATTTTGCTTCACCGAAGATTTCACAGAATTATATTTGACATCTTATTATGGTTTGTGTATCGTTATGTTTCAACCCATAATATAGTTAGTGCAATAAAATTCCGACTTATTTTTTAATGTTTCTCAAAAAAAAATTTTTGGTTTTTGTTTGTTTAAGTCGCAGGTTTAAAAATACATAATATATTTTTTACCTATACATAGTTATTTGTTAAATGCATAATTTATCTCAGGACACGGAACAATCGTCCGATTTACGTCGAAAGAGATCGTATCATCAGCTATCTCAAATTAAAATCAATTACAGACACTGAACCAAAAGGAATGTACCTTTTGTAGGGTCGCCGTGTTTGCTGCCGATGGGCATCGAGCATAAACATTAGTGTACGTTTATAAGATTTCCAATTATTTTATTCACGGCCCACCATGGCTTCGTCTGTGGAACATACATATATCTTTAAAATACGCAACTATAGTTCCTTTTTAATGGCGAAAGAATTTTCATTATCATTTCAGTATTTCCGTAGTAAAGCCCTTATAAACAAACGAAGTCATCCTTCCTATTGCTTCACGATTATTCAAAGGGAAATTTCATTAAATGCCTTCTTATTATAATCCCTCCAACACCTCAAAGCTTAACCCTGCGACTCAATATCAAAACAAGTTCTGGGTCAAAAAGCAGGCATGATCCGAAGCCAAATCTCAAACATCAGTTGCAGGGTTTGAGGAATTATTAAATTCCTTGGAGCGAAACCTCAACCGGGGCGGAACAAAAAGCGATGGAGCCGGTAAAATATTACGATCAAACTCCGATCGCAAAGCAAGAAAACTAAAGGGCGGTGTACACTCTCGTTCATTTTATTGGCTTAACCCACTATTATAGTTAGAACATAAACTATAATTAAATATCGACACGGCATGAATGAAGGCGTGTCTCACATCACTGTGTAGGTATTATACGAGTACAAATTATGTGAGACAGACCATGTCACATCAATCATGCTGAATTGTTTGTTAATTTTCAGTTGAAATTATACAATTTCTTGTATAATGTAGATACAGACGTAATCGGACAAATATTTTGTATGTGTCAATCTCACCAGCAAAATGTGACAAATAATTTCGCACAGAAAAATAAATTTATTGAATAACCTAAGCCGGTAGAAGAGATCTTTCTACACTTAGCTTACTGAGACTTAAAAGGATTAAACTATTCAGAGACACTTTTATCATTGAGTTACATTATTTTTCGTGCCTGAGATAATAGTGAAAGTTACACAGTCTTTTAATAGTACTAATAGTATGCCATGCATAAATGAGACGGAGTTCCTGTGAGTATCCCAAAACTGTAGCCTGTGGACACACGCTTAGGGTAAACCGAAATTTCATTTAGATTTTTTGCTAAGTTATTCCACACATCATTACATTGTAAAAGGTTATACGTATTCGTTATTACCTTTTATAAGATTTGATTTATGGTTTCTGAAACATCATCATCTTCCTGGCGTTACTCCCGCTAGCATCTTTACTTTCTAGAGATAAGCCCGGAGTCCGCCTGTGCACACCGTTCTAGGATGTGTCCAGCCAATCGGGTGAAGTCAGATTTCCTTTGGAGGGAATCTTACCCATATTAGATAATATTTCCAATGCAAGTTAAATGTTTAGTCATTTATTGCCAAAATTTACAGATAACCACTAACTGTTCCTTCGCTATAAGAAGATTGGTTACTACCATCAAAATCAAAATTAACCTAACATAGAAAAGACTCATAGCTGTGGTATACAGTAGAATTTAAAACTATTTGACCACCCCGTAATAAGAATAGTTAATTGACGACCGTCATAGCATCTATATACATAAAAAAACACGACACGTAAGTTAAAATTTCAATATAATGCTTCGTACAATAATAGACTTCGTATGTATACAACAACAATAGAATTTTCGGTGAAAACAGACAAAGGCCCCATTAATTCTTGATCACTAAATATGAAACCTCAAAATATGTGAACAATACAAAATAGCCGGGTCGCCTAATTTAATCAAATGAAAGCACGTGTTTGTCCGGGTAACAATTCAAAAATTGAGTTAATTTGATACGTTAATTAAACAAATTCCCGAAAAAAAATTGCAAAATTAAAATTAGTTCTTGAAAAAAAGTCGATATGTTGCAAATCGTAATGTTACAAATTTTTTATCCATATCCATCAAAAGATTATAAATGAAGGCTAAAACAAAAGTTACTCTCTTCCGAGAAATTCCTGCGGTAATGAAGCTCCAAAGTTCTTTTAACTTTTTTTTTCTAAACTGTATGTTTATACGAGAAATTGCTCCCGTGGGAATTTCCTGAAAAATTAACCTATTCTAATGGTTTTATCTATCTGTTCCAAATATCATCAATGTCAAAAGTTTAAAGTTTATTTGTTACAAATATATAGTCATGTTATAGGAGTACCTAATTATATCAGTTAAACAGTTTCTGGATAAAGTCTAAAAATTTTAGCTGCCCAATATGAAAGTGTCAGCTTATCAACAGAAAGGGTCAAGCATCAAACAAATGTGTAGTTATATAAGGAAGGTACTCAAATGACCATTACAAAAATTCTAAGCAGAGATAAATAAGATATTCATTGGAGTAGAATCTCGATTTACACAAAGGACAGAAAATTTGGCCTGAAAGCAGCCGTTGAAACTATTTTGAAATTCGAATTCAAGGCTTTCATTCGAGCCGTAAAATAAAAATTATACAGAATTGCATATTCTACAAGATGTGCATGAAATTATGAACTTTATCCGTCCGAGTAAAGCGGATCTTAGCAAAACGGAGACCATAACGATTTTTAAGACACTACTCCCCCGACAAAAATTATGTTTTTTGTAAAGTGTACTTCATAATTCACTCTATCTACCTTAGATTTACGTAAGGTATTAGTCTCAATTTGTAGACAACTCGCTAGCTAACGTTGCGCATGTAACTAGTTACCTCTAATATGCGCTGTACAAAAAGTGCGTGTTAAGTGGTGCTGAAAAGGGCTCATGTAAGTGATCGATGTATAAATTAAGTAACTCGTATTGTGGTACTGGCTAGGGGGTCTACTAGCTCTAGTTTGTGAATCTGAAAGGTAACGATAAAATCCATAAATGTAACTGGGAACATCGACTGACTGATTGACTCACATATTAATGCACAGCTCGGGGCTCAGCTCTAGAAATTTGAAATTTGGCACGTACGTCTATCCTCCTGTACGCTCTATGTTCTGAGACCGAGTGTTCCAGCCTCCGCCCCGGGTCACGTTGGAGCCTGATTGATTTCGTTTCCGTGTTGCACCCACCCCACTGATAGTTCTAGATCTTAGCTCTCTTTCAACGCTTCTTGATGTAAACTGTCTATTTTTTAAAGTCTGTTTATACTATACTTTGTTCCCTGTTTTATTAAGTTCTAACAAGAAAAACGTATAAGTGGCAATAAACCGAGTAAGAAAAGCCTTTTAATTCGACTACGTTTGTGTGTTTATAGTTTCGACGTTCTTAATTATTTGAATTTAGTACTTTTAAAATGAAAGATAAGATTGTTGGAAAATTGAGATAATGAAAAATTTTGAAAGTTTAAAAAAAATAATACGTACCACACTGTTTCTTAGTAAAAAGTAACAAAACAATCGAATCGAAAGTAAAACAAGCAAAGAGATAAATGTTTCAGATTACGATTGCCTGTTTCCTGTGAAACGTCCGTAAATTATCTTCAATCATGTTTCTTGTGCAGATTGAAGCAGAGAACCATTACAAACTATCCAAGCGATAAATTTAGTATCAATGAACAAGAAATATGTTTTTAAAATATAAAAGACAATCATTTACATAACTCGTACATCGATTTTTTCATAAGTAGGTATGTATCAGGCAACATTGTCAGTACTGGCTGTACGACGCAAAGATGATACGCCAATGGACTCAAAACTGAAAAATCGAAACGCGAACCTCGGGCCTTGAAACACGCCAATGCCAAGGATATCAAAATAAACCATGGCAATTCTTTAAGATTCAGTGCAAAATTATAAGGTAAATTTTATATATTAATGGTAAAATCATAACACTCCTTTTCCGAGAAATCGTCTAATAAATGGACATTTACTTGCACATCAGCCCCCACAATTGGCGGAAATCAAGCCAGCCACTCAGTTATTTTGGTACGTTCCATTTCCTTCCATTGTCCGACGGTTTTTGTTGTTGAAATAAAAAGCAATATGGCTTCGTAATATGAAGATATTATATAAGTCATCACATTTTTCTAGCGTGAAAATACGGTTTTATGCGGAAATGCACTTTAGTGGGAGCATAAAGTGGCTTGAAGCCTGTCTAGTGTCTGGAGCGTTTTTCTAGCTTAGGCACCGTAACTTAGTCGCCACGCCTTCAGGTTTTTGCAGATTTTTATTTTGTATCGAGGTACACCAAGAGTATTTTGTTGTGATAGACAGGCTTTGTCTTAAAACATTAGGTACTTTTGAAAATGAAAATTATGCCCGTACTCTTTTATAAGTTTATTTTTCAACGTTGTTTACTTTATTTTGAATGCAAATCAGTTTTTTATCTTACATCGAAAGAAAGCGGATTGACTCTCTGAAATTATGGTGGTTTAAAATTTTGTGTACAAATCTAAATGATTCTAAGAACCTCAATCTTAGATATTAAACAACTCACCATTCATATATTTAGACGGATAAAATAATATACAAAGAAGTTTTTTGCTAAACTATAACTTCTTATCAACCCTTGAAAAAAAACCTAACCGCTATAGTCTTTCATGCCTCCAAGGGACTCTCAAGATAAACAAAGGCCCCTGAATATTATGAAGCATTCGTCAATATAAGATAAGCTTAATACATCTTCGCTTCCCTTTACAGCCTTCGTTATCATTGCGGTGATAACAGGCAAACGAGCTTGCTCAGGGAAAGCCGCTATCTTTTTATAACGCGATATGCTGCTCGTAAATTGCTAAAGGCTTCTGGAATTTAGGATTATATGTTGTCTTTTCGGCCAGGAGTAGTAGCAGACTTAGTAATGAGTGTAGTTATTTAGGAGGTTGGGTAGGACCAATATTTAAATTTTTGACTAGGTATAACTTTTCGAATTGCGTCACATAATTTACTGGTACGAGTATTGTTAGAAAGCATAATGATTTCCGTTGTCCTTCTATGAATAAGATCCCGGACAGGGATAGGCATATTTTAACGCGAAGGGATCTAATTGTCTGACCTCTGAAAATTTACAGTGGAACTCAGACCATATATGATCATGGTTTGTATCCAGTTGCCAGAATACTCAGTTGAATTCCTCACGACGAAAACAAAAAAAAATATTAATCTCTAAAAATTGGCTACTTCCTGTGACATCTAATGTATTATTTAATACAAATTACTGTTTAATTTTTCATTTAAAAATTAAATGAAATGAATGGAAAAGTGAAGATAAAACCTTAAACGTTATTTTCTATTCATAATAACATAATTCAGACCGAAAATTAAATCCGGAATTTCATCGCTTCAAGATAAGCACATTACCACTACGCCACTGAGGCTTACATTTCGCGTTTCTAAAACACGTATAACGCAATAACATGTTCATAATGTTAGCGAAATGATTTGAACAAGCAAATCGCCGCTAATGGCGCGGGTGGCTACACAATTATGCTCTCGTGGAACCGCAGTGCAGTTGGTGACACTCCAGTTTCGCCACTTTTACAAAAACCTCTTTCATTTCAGCTCTTAAAAACGGCACTATGAGGAGATATTTATTGTGAGTTCTTCGGAAAGGAGTGATAAAGTTGACCAGTTTCTTATAAACATCATATCAGTCTAGCCTTAACCTGCAGCTCTGCTTGCTCAAAACGTAAAATTACAATTTCACCCTTTTCTTTCCCGGACTTTTAAATTATCTTACCCTTAACAAACAACTTCACTTATAGTTTTGGCTACGGGTTGACCTTTCACTCAGATATAATAATCATAAGGAATCACCGCATTATATCCATACAACTGAAAGTGGCTTTTCAATATTTACAAGACCGTTGACTCTATCTGCCCAATTAGGAAAAAGCCATGATAATGTGTATGTATGTAAGCCCTACATTTTTTTATTGAACAGTTAGATTTAATATCTGCCTGTATGTATACTACAAAAAATTATATAGAGAAAAATCTGCGACAAGATTTTTGAATAACACTTATCGTTACTGCCTTCTTAATTTCATTTACTGCAGCAAATTTTGCACAATAACGGGCTTAAATTTTTATGCTATTGTAATGTTAATGCAATGATATTCTAATGTTAATTCTGTTCGATTTTTGTGACGTGCATAATCCGTGCCGAAATCGCGTGTATACATAGACGATGAAAAATTAAACCAAACCAATATGGTCGCAGGTCAGGTTGAAAGTTCCATTGATTTTACTAAGGCCATAAGCTTTTGACTGCATATTTGGACAAGCGTGAATCTCTCGTATTAATTCGTTTCATGGATGGTTAACCTGGCAATTTGCCGACATTTGCATTCGATTGGCGTAAACCAACTGGCATTTGACGGCCTCTGTGGCGCAGCGGTAGTACGCTTGCCTGTGACACCGGGGGTCCCGGGTTCGAATCCCGGCCAGGGCATGATGAGAAAAGAACTTTTTCTGATTGGCCTGGGTCTTGGATGTTTATCTATATAAGTATTTATTATAAAATATAGTATCGTTGAGTTAGTATCTCGTAACACAAGTGTCAAACTTACTTCGAGGCTAACTCAATCTGTGTAATTTGTCCCATATATATTTATATTTATTTATATTTATTTGATCGCGTTCCGGATGAACTTCAAATATATAAGGCTTCAAATGTACACATGCCATTAAAAACGAATTTTTTGGACTTCGAATCATATTTTTTTATTGGAAATCACTCATTGTTTCTGCCCTTAGATACTCTGAAACAAGTAGTCAGCTCCTCTACCGAGATTTATCAGAACGAAAAAACACTAAATGTTTAAAAAATACATGAATTAAATATATATATATGTCATGTGGTGACGAGTAGATTTGTTCTGTACTTCAATTTATTATTTTTTATTTATTATTGAAAGAGGCGTTATTTCTTACGCCTTCGTCGGTTTCATCAACTAGTTAATTTATGATATTAATAACATTTTTCCTGTTAGTCATTTTTAGCATTTCGTGGACATTTTGGGAGAAAATATATTATATTGAATTCTATTGAAACATGTGTAGATATAAAAGATATAAAAGGAAAAGGTAAAGGCCAGTCGGTCAAGGGTACTCAGAATTCTCATCACATCCGCCAATTCGGCGATGAAAAGAGCGTACAAATTAAGAGTACTCGAAGTATTTACTAGGTACC
Organism: Amyelois transitella; assembly: GCF_032362555.1. Taxonomy (NCBI): domain Eukaryota; kingdom Metazoa; phylum Arthropoda; class Insecta; order Lepidoptera; family Pyralidae; genus Amyelois; species Amyelois transitella. The sequence goes on along the minus strand of NC_083519.1, from coordinate 6,832,345 downwards.
GTCTGAAGCAACGATATCTATGCTTATGAACGTAAAATGTTTTATTATGACCACTTAAATTTTTTTTAAGTATTTCAATATTTGTTTACAAAATCCTGGCTGAGATTTTCTCGATTTTCAATGGCCTGGCTAATCTTATCGATTTTGAATTCGAGTATTTTTCGTTTCAATGTTCTGCCGGATTTGTCAAAAAAATTTCAAAATCTCTTAAATTATTTACTCGATATTCCAAGTATTCCTTCATCAAGTATCATCAGCTTTTAACCTCGTGAGTAAGGTACCAGGTACTTATGTATTTACGCTTTAATATAATACTTTATCAACATAGGTGGTACTATGTCTTAAGATAATCAGTTAAACTACATAAAAAGATCACTAAGAAATGCTAACCTATTTCGTTCTGTCTCCCATATTTACGTGTCATGTAGGTAGTACCCACAGATTACCGCACCTTCCACTGTGTCTGTTTCGGGGCCCGGGGCCTACTTTTAGACTACATACATTATACATTCTGACTTTTAGCCAAAATGAAAGAAGAAGAAGAAGAGAGAGATAGAACAGATCGGAAATCTGTTCTATCTCTCTCTCTACTTTATGGCGAATCTTCTCTTTTCTTGACGTTGTTTAAATATCAATCGTTCCAGATCAGATCGCTAACAAAGATGGCTTAATCTGATATAGGGGCAATATGTCTTAGTGTTAAACATACACTTGTATGTAAACACTTGATGTTAAACCAAACATGTTTGATCTTCGAAAATTAATTGAAACAGTCTAGTCGCGGTCACATCAGCGCAAATACTCAGAAACTGGAGGATTATGTTGAGCCACAAAGCACCGAATGACCATCCCGGAGCTAAGCAATCTCACTTGCTCTGGGGTTGAGCACAGATGCCTTGACCTATTTGCGGAGGTTTGCGGTTTCTAGACGCTACCAGACTTAAACTTTGGCACCATGTGCATTAAGATGATCGTAATAAGAAATTATTTTTAGTAACTTATCTGCAAAGAAAAAACTCGATATGAGCTCTCTTCTTCATTGCCGATTGTATTTCCTGTGATATGATGGTCAAGATGGAAAATTAACCTTTTCAGATTATCTGGGTTTTAGATGTAGGTACCTATATAATACATATTTGTAAAATATAGTTAGCATCCTAAACAAGTCTAGAACTTTCTTTAGGGTTAACTCAATCTGTGTGATTTGTCAGTATATGTTTATTTAGGTGCTTGCGAATATAAATTGCCATTTAAATAAATAATCCCTGTCTCGTTCATGTTAGTATAAACGCTACTGCTCCTGGAGGATTAGGACAAACACAGATGCTCTAATGCTGTGCCTAATTGCCCAGCTCGTCTTTACACAAAACCACACTTGAAATTTTATATAAACAAGAATAATGACATATGATGATGATGAATGAATGATCATACATACAGACAGACAGACAGACAGACAAGAAATTAAAAAAATATATTTTTGCTTTCTATTATTCATTCTAAGTGTCCCTCTATCCATTTCAGTCAAAAATACTAAATGTACAGACTAAATATTTTTACTATTTTATTATATGTACATACATACATACATAAAATCACGCCTTTTCCCGGAGGGGTAGGCAGAGACTAGCTACCTCTTTCCACTTGCCACGATCCCTGCATACTTCCTTTGCTTGTCTTTATTATATGTATAGATTATTATATATAAAAAAGAGGAAACTGATTGACTGCCATATCAACGCCCAGCGCAAACTGCTTGATCTAGAAGGCATATAGGTTCCATTTGTAGTCTAGGGGTACGTAAGTGATAATTTTCTATACAAACTTATTTTAACTTTTTTAAAATAGCTAAAGGTACACAAATACATTAAACACTAATTACGACGACGCTTTACAACAAAGATGGATGAACTACAGTAGTACGAACAAAGTAACTCGGAAGTAAACTTGAGAAGAAAGAAAAAATTGAGTTAGTGCGAATTCAGAGTTTTCCGCATTCCTTTTGAAACATGTGCTGAGTAATCCGACTACAATTTGTAAAGAACTTTTATACGTTTTGTAGATATATTGTAGCAGCAAATCCCTTGTCTAAAATTACTTGCTTAACCGCACGAATAATCTATATGGCAAATTTCAAATATTTAAACAAACAGTTCAGTGTGTGCGTTGATATATAGGTTATTTGGTCAATCAATGTCCTTTATCAGTATAATTAAATTACATAAAAATACAAACTCAAATACCAACAATACATTTTTCCGACTGAACAGCGAACGGTGATTAGGTAGCCGTATAGAAAGCCCATCCATTGGACGCCAAACGCATTCGGCCTCTTGTCAGCCCGTGATGCATGTTCAGATTTATCCATTTGACCGTGGACGACCTGCCCGTAATCCATCAAACGGACTTTTAACTCAATTTTAATTCCTCAACCAGTTTTGGCGAATGTTCGGAGAAATGAAAATAGGTCCGACGAGCCAATCATACTTTTTTTAAACATCGGGTTTTTCTGGGCGACGACGGTTGAGTTTGTAACAGGAGGAAAAGCAAATTAATAGTTATATACTATTAAATTGCGTTAGTAGTCTAATAGTGAAATGGCGTCTTATAAGCATTTTAAAATTAGGATTAGATTTTAACTTTGTTCATAAATAACACAAAACCTTATCAATTTTAAAAATTGCTGCAATGGTGTTCACTCATTTTTAATACGAATACTACCCGAGCATGATGTTAAACTAAATGATTAACTACGTGAGTAAACAATTTTTACTTATCTGCGAAGAAGCAAATGTGAATGCGATGATCCTTTTATCCGTTATATTACTATATAAATAACTTGGTATTAATTTTAGACATTATTTTATGATTTATATGAATAATAATCATATTTTTTAATAAAAAAAAATAGAAATATGGATATGGTTTGACGCATCTCTAAGGATAAATATCTTTATGATGACTGCGAATTTGGAAATCATTTTCGAGTAACCTATGAAAAAAAACATTCACGTGAATGAAGCCGCTGAATGAATAAATAAGAAGTGAATGAATAAGAAGCTTAACGCCTAAGATTTCGATATTGGAAAATTCCGAAATACTTACGATATTTAAATAAAGAATCGCCTATTTATTTTGTTAATTGCGTCTTTGTTTTTTTTTATGTTAAAAAAAGAATCTGTATTCCATTTTGTTTGTCTGGTTAACAGCCAGTATCAACACCATTAAAACTGAAATTGTTTGTTACCAAAACATCTTTCATTTTCCTACAGACGATTTTCCCAACGAAGTATTTGGAAATTGTGTTTAAGTATTTATTTTATTAACGATATTATATAAAAATAGCAATATGGGATATATTTAGGCGTCCTGCCAAGAAATTTTTCCAAACAATAATTATGACAATGATGTGCTACGTACCGTTATCGTATCGTATCGCGTTCTGTTATAAACGTACAATAAAGTTCAGCATGTGAAACCATTATAAGTCGTCTTTTTAACTTATTTTTACAAGTAGTAGAAGATTACATTCAGTTCTTTTTTGGTACATATTGGAATGTAACTTAATAAATTATTAATAAACATTTGCCAATCTAGTGTCAGTCAACGAGTTGTGGAAACATCCCAAAAAATAAACTGTATTTTAATATAAGCCTTATACTAAACTTTATAATAAGCATAATAAACGAGAAAGAAATAAAAAAATGAGTGACACCAGTTTCTTCTTTCGTTTCTTTAAACTTATACCTAAACAATGTGGGTAAAAGTGATGGTAAACAACGCCAGGTTTTTTCAACGTCCTATATTTTGTATTCGGTTAGTCTTATTTACCTACGTAACTATTCTCCAAACAAAGACAGGTTTTGGAAAAACGGAACGTACATATATCGTATTCAGCCGCCGTTGATTTTAGGCTCACGCTTCGTTATGTACAATGGAATAGACGAGTGAACTGAAACATTTGAATATCTAGGTTGCAATGCGGCTATGCTTAGGGGCATAATCAGTAGGCCGGTCCCATAGCAGACTCGGCACATTAGTGACGTATAGTGAAGACAGAGATATATGACTCCTGATCATACAAACTAAAACTAAAGGAAGGACAAATACAAAATACTTAAGTTAATATACCCCAACTGTACAGTATCTTATATATTTAAACGAGCAATTCTTGTATATATATATATAATCAGGATCTCGGAAACAGCTCCAACGATTTTCATGAAAGTTACAGATTAGGGGCTTTTCGGCTCAAGGAATCGATCCTAGGTTCGAGAAAAGATCGGTTCCCAAGGTATATAAACATTTTAAAAACCGCGTTTTAAGAAACTATATCAGCGCCATCTCTGGTAGATCGAGCAAAGCTCGGTCAACCGGGCACTGAATAATATAATCTGGCCTACTTTCAGTATCCCACATATCGTTATTTTTCCAAAACATTGTCGATGTGGGTGATGGAACATGTCGACAGTTTCCCTTTCCCAATTTTCAACTTAACTTATCTGAATCTTCTCAAATTTTTCTCGGCACACGGGTAGAATTTCTATACCTTAATTAAACTTCCTAAATTCTCACTGGAGTGAAGCACCGGGGCGCAGCTAGTTTTGAATAATAATTTATGCTTTTAACATCCGCACTTCAAATGCAATCATTAAAGCGATTGTTAAAATTGACAATTTCATTTGACAAATGGTTATTCCTTTCCTCAATAACAGTCAAGACAATTGAATGAAATTTAACAAATTACTAAGATTAGTTTCAGTCACAATCATTACTCATCGAAGTTGTATCTAATAGAAAGGAAATTGAATACAAAACTCGATTATCATAAATAATCCCTTGAGAGTCGTATCCGATGAAACCAAATAGTCCTGAATTGATTCGGTTAAGGGTTAATTCGTAAATGATTTCAAATGTAAACAACAATACCATTCAATGAAATAGATAAAATGAATGAATCTTTACAACAAAGTTAACAAATACTGTATAATCCTATAGAAGTCACCATCAGAAAAAGCAAATTGTATAAATAATTCAATATACTACTCTGTCAAGAAAGTAGCAGGAAAAGATCAATAATACACAAACTGTTTGTTATTCATCCAAATTTATTTTATCACCTTCAAAATATGCTCCTTTAGAAACGATACACTTACGCCAACGAATAATCCAATCATCAAAACATTTTTTAAACGCTGTTTCCGGAATTGAGGTCAGTTCTCGCCGCGAATTCTCTTTTATGTCTTCTACCGATTGAAAACGGGTGCCACGAAGTGGTAATTTGAGTTTAGGAAAAAGAAAAAAGTCGGCTGGAGCCATATCTGGTGAATATGGTGGTTGCTCGATGGTATTTGTTGAGTGTTTGGTTAAAAATTCGTTCACAATGATGGCCTTGTGCGAAGGTGCATTATCATGGTGCAAAATCCAAGAATTTTCTTTCCACAAATCTGGCCTTTTTCGTCGGATTTGCTCTCTTAAACGCCGCATAACACTCAAATAATATTCCTTATTTACCGTTTGACCTTCCGGCAAGAATTCCGAGTGCACAACACCGCGATAGTCAAAGAAAACAGTCAACATGACTTTGACTTTTAAACGACTTTGGCGTGGTTTTTTCGGTTTCGGTTCAGTTGGAAGGCGCCACTCCGAAGCTTGTTGACTAGTTTTCATGTCAAACTCGTAAACCCACGTCTCGTCACCAGTAACAATGCGTTTCATGAATGTTGGGTCGGAATTGACTCGTTCTAGCATGTCCTCAGCGACTCTCATGCGATTGAGTTTTTGAAAAAAATTCAGGTCTTTTGGGACTAGCCGAGCGGCAACATGTTTCATACCCAAATTATTAGTTAAAATGGTACGGATCGACTCGTGAGATACAGAAAGTTCGGTGGCTATCTCTCTCAAAGTTGAATGAGGATTTTCAGTCACTATTTCCTTCACTTTTGCGATGTTAACTTCAGTTGCAGACGTTGATGGCCTACCAGAGCGAGGCAAATCTTCCATCACATCTCGACCGCTTTTGAACGCTTTGTACCACTCATAAGCACGAGTTTTTGATAAAGTCGATTCACCGTAAGCCTTCTGTAACATTTTCAGTGACTCCGAACACGATATTCCATTGGCAATGCAAAATTTAAGACAAACTCTTTGTTCGATGTTTTTATCCATTATGAAATTAGCAATACACACTAGATATGATATAACTAAAAATAGCACTGTATTTAATGTAAACAACAGATGCAACTCAAACTCCGCGCCAAAATGGAAAACAGTTGTGCCAATCTAACAACAACAAAAAAAACAAAAATTTGAATTTGGAACCATAAATAAATAATCCATTCCCGGTACTTTTCTGACTGAATGTATTGTGTAAAGGGTTAAAATTTGATATCCTTATTTAATGTGATAGCTGATGGATAGGCTATCACTATCTGAATCTCAATTCCATCACTTAACGATGATTTTTTGAGGACGTTTGGTAAAATATCAAAAGTCAAGAGAACCCTTAGCCGAGCTTGTATGAAGAGTTTGATAAATGTAATGATTCAAAAGAAGTAAGCAGAGATGGAAAATATAACGACTTTAGTCTTTGCTCTCCCCTCTAGATCTTTACATAGAGGGGAAAAAATGTAATGCGTCTATGTATTCCTTTAGAAATATCCCCCTTTTGTTGATTTTTTTGACAACACTGGAAAACTAAAAAACAATGTAACCATCACACAGGAAGCGAAAGAGTAAGCCAAGAACAAGACCTAACATTATACTTGGGAATAAACTTGAAAATGTCACCAGGCAAGTAAGAAGCCGAAAGTAATTCTGGTTAGAAGTGCTTACGTGCAAGGAGTTTGCCTTTTGGCTTGGTGCCAGTGTTTGCCAGAAGTTTCCAGGCTGAACAAAGGTATCTATGAACTTTCACAAAACTGCGCTGCCTTTGTAACTTGTAGCACTTGAGTAGTCCCAGAGTAATTATCTTTAAGTACGAATAGAGCCATACAATTTAAATCCGGAATGTGTCAGAAAAATGTAATCAAATTGTATCTGACATATTTAATGTGTTGTGCTATGTGAAATTTTATTCACATCCATCCAGTAGAATTTTCGTGAACTTAAAATATACATTATCATTAAGAAATCGCCCCCAGAATCTCAAGGAACTCATACGCCCCATAGATGTATTGTCGAATTGACACGATAAAAACTGATCGATATTTTATCGCGTCTTGTTCTGCAAATATGACATCATCATGGCCCAAATTGTGCTTCATGGACATTTTGCTTGGTGTAGATGTATCGGTATGTAGATTGTTTAAACCTGGCCTTATGTTATTTTATAATGAGAAATAAAAAAATGGTAAATATTTGATTAAGGTTTGTTACTGATGCCAAAACTGTTCAACAGTATGCTTATTAAAATTGTCTCAAATTTTCCGGAGATATATTTAACCTTTGAAGTACTATCATGTGGCGAAGTAGCCAAGACAAAAAATATACTGATCAAAAGATGATTTAATTATATAAATAAGAGATTTAATTTTGACTTGCAATACTATAGTATTGCAAGTCAAAATTAAATCATCTTTATCTCTCATCCAGGTATACCTGGTTTGACATATTTCACTACAGTTCACCATATCTTCATTTTATCGCTTCCCACCTACAAATAAGGATATATCAACAGAATTTCAAGTGCCTTTCGGTATCAAGTATCTGAAATTCCCAATTGACCCACACAGTAGGTAATCGAAGTGCCCCAAAGTCACCTCGGGGACTGAGTTCGGTGGAAATACAATAGATTACAAAGTAGGGTACAAGGTCGGGCTTCCTTCTAATTTGCTTACAATTTAAATGCTCCAAACACATACTCGTTAAATCGCGCCCACGTTTAATTAGTATTCCATATAAATCATGTTTATTACACACATTTTTAATATGAACATTTGTGGTCCTGGGTATGATATTACATTGTTTACCGCACTGATACTTATGTTTTGCTCTGTTTTATGTGATTTTTATTTCGATGACTACTACAAATAGAATAGTTACAAACATAGATTTACGCCTCTTTCCTAGAGGGGCAGGTAGAGACATAAACATTCACATACCATCATCCGTGCATATTTCTTTCGCTTCGTCAAATTCATCATTCATGCAGGCTTCTCGATTAAGGAAAGTGTTGACCTGACCTTTACCCACGAGTTCAAGTAGAAAATTCTGCTAAATTACTCAATTATAAATGCCAAGCAAACGTACACTTACTAATACGTCCGCTTAGAAAACATGCAGTTATTACATTTAAAATTCAACATCTACTCGTTACACGAAATGTCCAAAGTATGAATCATTGGTTAGGGCATAAATATAATATGAACCTACCAAATTATTAAAATTGAACTATAGTTTTGCTTAAAACGTTTTAATTAAAATGAATCACAAATTTAGTCATTAGATCACGTGATTCCAATAATCGCTGATAAATTCATTGGCGATAAATTAGCTCCAAAGCAGAAATTAATCAAATTTATTCTCGACATATCTTTAATAAGACAGGAGAAAATTTCGCCTCGAGATTTTAATAGCCCCGTCATGGAATAATGGCAGGAATGAATATTAATATCGAGAAGTTGAATGGCAGCTCATCTTTGCATTGCAAAGAGATTTACGGCCTTTGGATTGGACCATCGAGGATTGTCTCATATTTGATATCTTGATGAAAACGATTTTTTACGTTAATAATGTCCTCGCATAATATATGGAGCAATAATCATAATTTTTGAAAAGTGTCGACCCAGATTCTTATTGATTTTCAAGATGCATTTGCATCTTAATAATATTTATAGCATAGCATATAATCATACAAAGCTAAACTAGCTTTGTATGATTATATAAACAAAGTGTCGATTTATTTTCTTAAAAGAATTAAGATTGTTCCTTGCTTCAATCTTGGTGTTAATCTTATTACACAATCTATCTTTGGCAAGAAATAGTGGAGAAATATAGTGTCATTCGGAGCAGAGCGGATAATATCCTGTGAAAGCTCAGAAAAAGTCAAATAATTTCTATTGTGAATCAGAAGACTGAATCATGTGAAAAACCGACAGTCGAACATACGGTTAAATTGGAATCATGTTACTTATGGTATGAAATTTTCCCAAAAGAATATCAGGTAATCCTCAACAATCGTCGTCAAACAAGGACGGAAAAGGACCATGGATCTTGTTGACTGAGAATTAAATTACCTAAACAAGTATTTATCCCTAAATCGTATACTTAGAGAATGATACATAATAAAGCTGTGAATCGGCTCGGGAATGAGTAATGGGCAAATAAATCCTAATTCAGTGCATTACATTAACGGTGGCTGACCGGCCCCAGTTTGCGATAATCCAAATTTATGAACAATGATATACAAACAATTTACAGCAATTTACAGGATAATGCTTGTAATATATGCCTGCTGTGTAGAAAAAAGTGCTTGTGCTTATTTCTAATATTTTTAATGTGAGTCTGAATATTATTATGACTAAGTTTTATCTGCAGTCCAAGAGTACTTACCCTACACTGACGATCTTGCGTGAAGATAGTTATAGATGTGGAAAAAGCAAGAAATCCCGATAAAATTCTTAAAAATACTATCAAAACTTATTTTGTTTTTGTTTACTTACTAATCATGAAGGGTAAGCAAAATTATGAAAAGAACTTTGTTGGTGCAGGATCCCACAATAGACCTTCACGATCATGAGCTTCAGGAATTAATAATTACAAATTGCACGATGGGAGTCTATGTCACCATGGCGTTATAACATTATATAACAGGTTCGCAGACAAACTTTTATTTATCATAACAGATAATACCAATATGTTAGAGAGGTTAAGTCGAAGAAACCTCTTTTAGAATATACTGCTGGTCTAACTAAATCCTTGTTAACTCTGAATATTATGGCTATTCTTCAAGTTTGTATAGGCATTGGGCTTTACCTACATTAACAAATACGTGCGTGGGATTACATATAAACCACGTATTGTCGTGATCGTGACCAAACTACCCTGCCTCGTGTTTGAGAATGGATTCAACTAAATATAAATTCTTTCTTAGAAAAATAATTCACAGTTAACAATACCTATGTCAAATATGAAATTTGTTTCCTGAAAAGTCATATAATATTCGATTATATCACAGTAAAATTTATTAGCAGAGCTTTAATAGAATATAATGAAATTCCACAGAAACCAATTCTATTATAGCGATATAACTAATTTAAAGCTGATAACCCCATGCTCGAACTTCGAGTCAACTTATCAACAAAACCTGATGCTACTTTGTAAAGGCCGTTATACATAAAGGTAAGGTATTAATCGGATGTTTTCGAGTATTGGAATAGTCTGGAAAGTACACTCTCTAAAGATGGGCGTCAGGGCCTAGCATATTTCTTCTCAGAATCTTGTGTAGACTGCACATGGATGGATAGGCAATATATTTCCTAATAATTCTTTGAAAGGGTTTTGGCAAAACATATTATGGATTACAGATAATTTTATTTATACATAGATTAAAAATGTATAGTATTTGGGTAACAAGCTGAGAAACTCGTTGACCATATTTAACATGCTTGATTGAGGATAAAATTGGAATTTTTTTCCAGTTCTATGAGAAGGATCCGGATGCTTCCATGACTACGATCTACGAATGGGTATGTCAATCAAAGTCTTGAAACATAGAAACGATTATCGAGACAACTCTTGCGCATTTACCCTGAACATACTGTGAGAACTTACAGTTTTTTTCCATTTAGTCAGGACATAGATTAGCTTCAACTAATTACCCGATTACGGCGAAGAAAAAAAGAATGATTATGATTTTGACCTGTATGTATTTTACCAAACGTTAATCATAATAGAATTATTGATTGAAACATTATTAAAACCAAAGACCTCTTCTTTGTCGCTTTATGACTGATTTATTATACATATGTATATCACGTCTTTTTCCTTTCCGGGATAAACAGAACAAAAAGTTACGATTTTTATGGAATTTTGTCCAGATAGTACCTAACAAAAATGCCCTCGCCAAAAGAAAAGTCCCAACCTTACCTTCCCTTCTCTTAAATGGCTTTTACAATTTTTGGATAGCTAATAAGCAAATTAATTCTCCGAAAACCTTTGTTAGTAATATAAACTTAACCATATTTCATCTCGCGCCATTACGGTTCCGTGTTGATAAATGAGATGTCTCCGGGGCACAGACATTACTTATAATTAAGTATTTATAAATTAGCGACCTACTCCTACCTACGTATTAGACTGTATACACGAACAAAATGTTATGACTTTAGAGTTAAACCATATTAAGTAATTTTGATTGGCTAAAAGCTGACGTTTCACGTAAAATGGATGTTTTTAAAAGTTACTTTTTATAGAAGTTTTATTTTTACAAAGTAGGTACATTTATACTGTTGCATTTTCTGAGTATAAACTTAGTTAACATGTGACAAACTTGATCAGAATTAAATTCTAGGATTTCTGACACCTTTCTTAACCTCAAAAGATATTACATACGTAAATGATAAACCCTAATGATGCTATATTATATGATAATTTTAATACCTAACTTGCAACATTCAGGTCGTCACCTGAGAAAATGTATTGCCATGAATAAGAGTAATAAACTCGTTATCATCTATACTTATAATAAATCTGTAGAGAGGTCAATTCTGTACATGGAATATATTTTCAAAATAACTATCAGGGGGTGATTAGTGATCGATACTGATGCCAAAAATGCAATCAGTAAAAATTTTGTCTGTCTGTCTGTCTGTCTGTCTGTCTGTCTGTCTGTCTGTCTGTATGTTCTTTATAGAAACAAAAACTACTTGACAGATTTTAACGAAACTTGGTACAGTTATTCTTCATACTCCTGAGCAGGTTATAGTATACTTTTCATTACGCTACAATCACTAGGAGCAGAGCAGTGAAAGGAAATGTTGGGAAAACGGGAGAAGTTACTTGATTTATTAAGCTTCCGACGCGTGTGCAGCCTTAATGGTTAAAGATACAGCGAAACCATGTATAATGGAAATATTCTACATAAAATTTAAAAAAAAATATCCCAAGACAGCATAAGTATCTTTTATGGTTGACTCACAATAACACGTGTAATTCCTAATAGCTTAGCAGTTCGGAGATTTCTGATTATATTTCTTTACTCTAATGTTTATAATACCAATAAAACTCGCACTCATTCGTAATTCTTAAAAATTAATATAAGTACCTATTCAATAAAAAAAGAATCATCGAAATCGGTATAGAAATACCAAACTTATACATGAAATAAAATACCCTAACAAGCCATCGCGCGTAAATACTGAATCATGCTTTAAGGATTATTTTTGCGCAACGGTTGCCGCGCTCGACGCGGCTAGCGGCGGCAGGGTATAAAAGGGGCAGGAGGTGAGCGCAAGCTTCATGACCAAGGCAGCCAGGGGGAGACCTCACGCAGTTCTCTCCTCCAGCCTCCCCCTGAGGACGAAAATCGGGATCTACCAAACGTACGTCAGATCCCGCCTCACGTACGCGGCCCCGGCGTGGTACGCATTCTGCTCTAAGACCAACAGGAGAAGACTCAGCGCCCAAGGGAACCAAAGTCTCAGAGCAGTCATCGGAGCCCCGCGCTACGTAAGGAACTCGACGATCCTCAGGGACCTGAAGTGGGAGAACTAGATATTCGAGAGGGCGGACGCGTCATCACACAGCCACCTGCGCGGCATCTCCCGCTCCACGCCCGCCCTCCGCGCCGTCGGGTGAAACTCTCCCCTCGCTGCCTTGCGGCAGACGTCGTCGACCAGTGACGACGCCGCCGCCGATGGGAACTCCCAGTGTATGAAGACGTGAAGACCCAGGCCATCACGGCCGCCCCATCGACCTGCCTACAGTCGTAGGCAGCGATGATGCCATTGAAGAGGGCCAAAAGCCCTGACCAATCTACTTCGACTCCCCTCAGGGAGTATGGGAAGACCCGAAGACGGCAAGATGGTATTGCACAGGCGTTTCAACTTTATTTTCATTTTTTCTTTTGTAAGTTGTAGGTACATATTTCTGGGTATAATTCTATTAGAATATTTTTTTTAGTTTAAATAGGCACTTAGATTTATCTATACTAATATTATAAAACTGAAGAGTTTGTTTGTTTGTTTGAATGTGCTAATCTCAAGAACTACGGGTTCGATTTGAAAGATTATTTTTGTGTTGAATAGACCATTTATCGAGGAAGGCTTTAGGCTATAACGTCTAGCTGCAACTATTAGGAGCGAAGAAATAATGGAAAATGTGAAAAAAATCGGGGAAGGAGCATCCTTGAGTGCTTCAATGATGCCCAAAATAACTATTCCACGTGGACGAAGTCGCAGGCACAGCTAGTATAGCATTAAACTTATTATTTTAATTGGAAGTAAGTACTGGGAAAGATACATTGTCATATGTAAGGAGGAAATTATGGAATTGAGCATTGCAAGGAAACATTAAATTTATCTTTTTATTTCAAAATGAATTGCTAGTAGACTATAACATCAGCCTCCTGGCATTAAGCGCGGCCGGTTGCGGGCTCACCTCTCTGCAGACGGAGACTACATCACCAAAATTCCACGGAGTCCAGTCAAAGAAAATAACTACACTACACACTAAGTTTTTACCACGACCTCTAGAATAACCTCTCAAATACCTAACATAATCATCACAAAGATAAAGCATCAAATTCGTCTATCGGAAACGTGCGCCGTACACTCGCAACCAAAACCGCAGTCCGCAAGTGCCACCAAACTAGTTCCTTTAAACTTTCTCGATCAAAACTTTATCAATCGGCGACCGACTACTTAACTAAATAGAAATAAACATAACACTATACGTATGGCGTCCTAACCTGTCGACGATCTTGAATGGGACCTTTGCAGCGGAACCTAATCATGCTGAATGTGCAGGTTTTATCACGACATTTTCTCTTCATTGTTTAACAATAAAACTTTTATTATCTTTAAATTCAAGTAACATACAAAAGAGCCATTGCACGTACATGGCTGCGGTAGGATTAAAACCTGTGACAAAGACGTTAGGAAGCCAAATGGTTAAGCACCCCTCACTCCCATACTTAAGCTTTCGATCACCGACGTTATAAGGTAACCTATCATATCTGTGAACGTAACAAAATTCAAATTGTTGACTGTCAATAACTCTTTAGCGATATTCGGAATGTATTTGATTAATTTTGGTATTGCTCATCGAAGAAAATTAATTTTGTAACTTCCGAAATTCATAAGGCGTTCATGTGTTGCGTGATATACGTTCCGTTTTCATTAAAAAAGTTTAATTTCCTGCATTATTATTTTATATTAATTTTGAATTTATTTTGAATTAGCCGTTGCTTTATTTTTATTATATCAAATCTAAGTATGAAAACTTGATGAATAAATAAATATATAAACAAATATATACGGGACAAGTTACACAGATTGAGTTAGCCTCGAAGTAAGTTCGAGACTTGTGTTACGAGATACTAACTCAACGATACTATATTTTATAATAAATACTTATATAGATAAACATCCAAGACCCCAGGCCAATCAGAAAAAGTTATTTTCTCATCATGTCCTGGCCGGGATTCGAACCCGGGACCCCCGGTGTCACAGACAAGCGTACTGCCGCTGCGCCACAGATACCGTCAAATGATGATGAAGAAGCTATACTTAGTAGTATAATGTTTGAATTGGTTCGGATATATAGATTTGGGCAGAAACATCAGATGATGCTGTAGAATGTTTATTTATCAGTTACACAGTTCCAATACACCAATCACTGGGGACGCGTTTGCAGAATAAAGTTATGAATGTGGATGAAGCGAAGTACGCAAAAACGTCTATCTACTCAGTAAGGAATTAAGAAGTGATGATACGTTTAGGTAATTCCCTTGCTGGTTGCATACATTCAGATTGAACTTAAGGAGTAGATGTAAGTGTGACAGTACCTATCTATAGTGCAAATACTTATAGAACAAATAAAAGAACAAAAAACAAGCGCAAAAGTAAACAATAAAAAATATAACGGACGTTGATTTACTGCCATTATAGTGGCAGTTAAAGTGTGTACGAAACTCAGATATGAATCACACCAGGTCGGCTTTATTCGTAAACATCTGCCAGGGCTGTAAACATTTTACGACGAGACTTTCCACCCTTCTTTGCCTTTCTTTGTTTCTTAAATTCATAAGCGTTATCGTCGTTATTAACTCCTTTCTTTTTATGACTGAGCAGTCGCGAGTGTCGTGGTCCTGACCCTTCTTTTGTTATTCTCCTTAAAACCCTGTAATCGGATTGTAACAATAGATGGAAAAATTTTCACTTCAAATTTCATAAAGTTCGACCTGTTTATTTTTCGACTGACTTCAGTAGAACGACTTTTTTTGTTTTTGTCGAATTATCACCCGGTTCTGAAGATTTTTTTACTCTTGTAGTGTTCCCATTCAGAAAAATCAAAACTCTATGTTATAACTAAAACAAGCTATTCAGACAACAGACAATAGTCATCCCACTATCATATCTGGGCTATACATACATACATATAATCACGTCTATATCTCTTGCGGGGTAGACAGAGCCAACAGTCTTGAAAATACTGATAGGCTACGTTCAGCTATTTGGCTTTAAAATAGAATTGAGATTCAAATAATGACAGTTTGCTAACCCATCGCCTAAAAGAAGAATCCCAAGTTTATAACCCTTAGTCGCCATCCATGGGAAAGAGATGGAGTGGTCCTATTCTTTTTTTCTATTGGTGCCAGGAACTACACGGGCTATACGCGGTAATTTTTTTAAGTTATTTATGTCCGCAAATGAAGAGGTACCTATTTCTTTCGTTTTTCCACGTCTATCACTCTCTTCATGCATCATTCGGTTTAAGGTAGGTACTCTACACTAGATCATGGTTTTTCAATGTATTATTTATTATAGACAAAACCCAGACAGATTTTTATAGTAACTAGGGCCTTCCAGGTTTAATTGTCTCGTTCGATTCTATTCTTGTCACTTTTCTATTCATTTCCTGAGAAGTACTTACTCAAATGAACTTTGACTAAGCTCGACCTTCATTCGAATTTAATTACAAAGAATTCTTTTAGTCGACAAAGGAGACCCCAAGTTTGTAGTTAAAATTTTATTGAGTGGAGAACATTAATCCCTTAAATTCTGTCGTGGGCTATTTCAATTTAAGCGGGGTACAATTTCGGATAGGGTCACCAAATTTTGGTAAATTCACAAAATAAATACTTGTATTTATTATTTAATCGGTCTGTTTACGCAATTATCTAATAATGACGAAGAGGAAAGGATTAAAACTCTTAGAACCAACGCATCGAAAATTATGAACTCTTAAAACTGTGCCAAATATAAATAAGAACATGTAAAACGTGCCTCATAGAATTTCTCCAACATGAGATAATGGCAGCAAGAACATGCTAGGCTGAGAGAAAATGGCTCCGTCTGTCTGTTTCAATTTTTTATGCAACTACAGAACAATCTCTGACGATAATATTTTGCGGCTCAGGGAATATAAGCTACTATAAGCGCGATATTATCTAACCGTGCTCAAGCGAAGTTGCGGTATTAAATAAGTAAAACTTACAAGTAGGATTACTTTCAACGTCTGAGGCTTGGAAAGTCTGTAAATAGATTTTAAAGGTGACTGAATCTATCAACGTACAGCCACTAAATTTTCAACTATGCTTAATTTGCAAAAATGCCATACACAAAAAGGCAATGGCTAAAGAACGGTACTAGAAATTCCCACAAAGGGTCAAATGCTTGTGAAGTCATTTTGAAGCCCAATCGTCAAAAAATTACGTTTTAAACTACGGCATTGTACCCCAAACTCTCAGAAATGTCGGGGAAATTTTATACGTCTGGTTACCCCGATCCCTGGGTCCTTTTGTATCGTAACTACGGTCAGATTGCGAGATTCGTCGTGAAACACGTGTGTTTTATGGCGACATATAAAAACACCTATGGCTAAAGCGACTCGTTCACGATATCTACTTGTATTTCGTCGGAACTTCCTTACCCTTTTAATGTTGTTTCTAATATTCCCCACAAATATGCGAACTTATTTAATATCTCGCCGACAGCTGTGAATATTTAACTGTGTTACCAAATGTGGGTTTGTACGTTACATTATTGACTCTGGTGACCTTTATAATTAGTTCGCTGCATGTGCATTGTCTTTATTGGGCAACTTCGTAAATTAAAATGTTTATAAATTAAGTACTTAAATTATAGAAAGCGAAATATTATAACTAGAAAAATATGTATTAAAACTAAAATAATGAAAGATTTAGCAATAAATCTTTCACACATTTCGAGAGAGAAATCATTTTATTAATCGAACAATATTTTTCTGAAAATGTATTATCTAGCTTTCCTGAATATTTCTCAAACAAAAGCCGCTATTAGATATAAAAACCAGAGTGGAATAAAAACTAGAACCCACTTAAGCCGCTGTCCAATTCCAAACATTCGCTGTCTTGTCAAACGAACAAACGTCGACCTGTCAACGCAAAAAGCATTCATGTTGCTAACAACATGGTCCCCTGAGGACTATCTACACGAACGTATTTATCGCCGGGAGTACTCGTGTTCGGAAGGAAAATCTGCACCTAAAGCGAGTATAAGCCGGCCTCCGCTGGACGATTTTCTCACGTTGATATTACGAAGTAATCTCGCGATAAACTCCTATCTCGTGGCCGGTCCCTTGCGGGTCGGAATTTCGGCCTCACGGAGTACGCACACAGAACAAGAAAGTCCGAAAAGGCCGTCGGAAGTGATTTGCTCTGTGGCTTTTCAGTTAAACTGTGACAGAAAAATGCGCCTTTGATGTGTCACGTTCAGGTTCCAACCGCGACATATGAAATCCTTTTTATGAAAAATTTAAAGAACTAAACTTAGAAAGGTGTAATGGTGATGCCACGATGAACGGTAAATGAAGAATTTCTCGTAACTTTTCTATACAAAATATCTGAAATAACAAATGGTGGAAATCTTTTCTGAGAATTTCTTCGAAAGAACCAAAATTACCTTTCAAAACACGACAATGAAAACGTAAATAATACGTCCAATCAAATAAATAGCAGGAAAAGTTCAGTAGTCGGCCAAATCTGTAATTCTCGAAATTATTACCGAAAAAAATAAATTTGCGTGGAAATTCATAGTCTCTGCCTTACCCCAATAGAAAACAGGCGTGATGGTTATGTAAGAGAGAGAGTTATATATTACCTAATAAAGACAATATTAGGTTTTATTTTCCGGTAAACACAATCATATGAATAAAACAAAAATAATACATTTCTTAGAACCGAGAGGAAATGAGAAATAAGCCAACCACAAAAGGAACAAATTCAGTACCAATTTCTATTTATCTCGTAAATACAATAATCAGAGGGCATACGAAACACATTATATTTAAGATACTGCGATACGGAAACAATAATAGCTAAATAATAGCGAATATTATCAGCAGGGGGTTTCATAACGCAGTTTATGTCTCTATTGAAGCCGGGTCGCGGCGTAGATAAATCGTCTTCACAGGCTACTTGCCCCGGACATACTACCTAAATAGACGACACATTTATATTAATATCCACATTGCTTATCAAATGAACAATGACATGATATGTCTGTCTGTCACCCGCACCAATTTCCAGAACACTTTATAGCAGACACAAGACCGTGCTGTCTTCGTGAAAAGAGTAGTTTATTCACGACCCTCAGTTATGACGCTACGACGTAGATGAAGTAAAGAATTGCTTAAATGAAG
Source organism: Amyelois transitella (assembly GCF_032362555.1). Lineage (NCBI taxonomy): Eukaryota > Metazoa > Arthropoda > Insecta > Lepidoptera > Pyralidae > Amyelois > Amyelois transitella. The sequence continues at coordinate 6,813,502 of NC_083519.1, read as the reverse complement.
AAAGTGCTGAATGTAATAGAGCGGCAAAGCCTAATCCCTGCATGATCGTGGCAAAGTTTCTTAAAGTTTCAGTTCCGCCGAAGTTTCAAAAACTATTTTCTTTCTTTGACCTAGAAAAATTACATTAACATATCTTTCGTTTTTATTTGGGGAAGTTTGGCATATTCTAAGTTCTAGATCCTATAGTATAATCAAAATTTTAAAGGACGAAAAAATACACCTCGCGTCCCGTGTCTATTTTTAGTATAATCCTCTTCACAGTATACCCATATTTACTTACTCCGCTTTAATAGACATTTGAGCAATTTCCCTTGGGCCTGGATATTGGGAGGTTTTGCAATACCGTTTTTTTTGTGTGATCTATGAATAACGACAGGCAGAATTTACTTTGACTATTTTGATATAGGTGACCCCGAAAGTAAATATTTATTTTTTTATTCATTTACTTACTTAATCTTTATTAAACAAACTACAAATGTATAGCACAAATATATTAAATAAAAAAACATATAAGTAAGTTTCATTTCCATAATTAAGCCAAAACGCTGCACGTGGCCTCTCAGTCTTTTCAAGACTGTTGGCTCTGCGTGTTCCGGATTGCACCTTCTACAAAAGTGTTTCGGGGCCCGAGGTCCGCCTTCTGACTTTTCTCTCTCCACTTGGTCCGGTTTTCTGCGTCCGCGGATTTCAGTCCATTGGCTCGCATATCATCTTTTGCAAATCCCAGCCTCTCAGCTCTAGCTCATAACGGTTCAAGCAAAATCATTATTTTTAGGGAACAAGCAAAGGTAACATGAAGGTGAATCAAAAAAATCCTTAAAATAAAACTTTACATATAGGATGAATTTCCTTTCTAGTGCACAATAGCGAAGGTATTTACAATATGTAAAAGAATTCGGAACATTGCTGAATGCGTTCCCGTTCACAAACAGAGCTATAACAGCGTTAACAAAGCGCCATATACGGACGAATTGAAATTCAGATACGCGAAATTGAAGTTTACATTGAAAACACCCCCTAGAATGTACTTGTTTGCCGTCTTCCATACAAATATAGAATGTATAGCCGTTATCGAAAAGCCATAAAAGTTTGAACTCTGTAAATTCTTTACTTCATGCCTCCGGGGTTGGCTCCTAGTACTTGTTTATTGCTGAGCACACGTGCAGCTTTGGGAGTTAAGTGTGTAGTTGATGATTACGGCAAAGTGCAGAGATATCGCATCCCGTTTAGTAGGCCAACGATTTGCACGTTATAAATAGCGAACGATTGGTACGGCACAGTCACTTCAATTATTTAACTGTTGATGATATGTATAATGTTACTACCGATTTAGTGTCTATGGCGATTAAATAAAATCGATCTAATAATGTAGTCTATCAAATGTATTAAACTGTAGGTCCCTTAATTTATAATCTTAGTCTAAGAAATCAGAAAAGAGTTATAGTATATAATTTCTGTAATCTGACCCTTGCTTACCCTAATGCTTTTAGATTCTATCCTAAATTTTTTTCTAGAGATTTGAAACTACTATGCTACGATCAGATTCTAAACCACTGAACAACGCATGTGATCAAAAACAAATTGACTACGGCTATCTTCCTTGTGACTGATGGATGGTTTAACAACCTGACACTTTCAGATTTATTTCCTGACTGCTAGCTACATGGAATCAGGTCACGTAACATCATACGTCAAATAATTTACCTTAGTACAACAGTACACCAGCTGAACGTGGCCTCTCAGTCTTTTTGACACAAAAATGAGATACCTACATGTCTGAAGTACAACATTGCCGTATGGTTTCCGGCGCTTTAATAGAACCACTCCATTTCTTTCCCAATGGCACATTAGTCTAGCACAAGCTCCCGTGATGGTCTGGTAACAAAGAAAATACATAGTATACCTATGCCACCTTCTCGTACAGATTGTAAAAGTTAATAAAGAGAAAGGCTTGTAAATTTTAAAAAAATAATTTAAGGGTGGTGGCAACCTGTCGCTGTCTGAATCTCAATTCCTTCATTAAAAATCCGGCTGAACGTGGTCTTAGATTTTCGGGAAGCTCTGCCTTTTTTGGGAAAATTCCTTTCTCAAGGATTGTATATAGTTAACTTATCTGGAAGTTCTAATGGATCCGCGATTTAAGCCGGCTGAATAAGGAATTCTAGACTCCGCTTGGCATACCCTCATTACACTTAATTAGAAAACTGTTCGTTCAACTATTCTCGTCTTTGTCGGCTACCTATTATTTATACGAATATATATGTACACATACTGTTGAGGATAACCAAAAAGGTTGGGTTTAAATGTTTCCTTTATTCTTATGTCATTTTTTGAATAGTGTTTTGTTGGTGTCTCGTTTTGTCAGTGGAAAAGTAAACACCGTATTTTCGCAATCTCTTAATTTTATTTATTCCTGCCGCTATATAGGTAGAGGCATTTCAGTAACAAGGAGAGCTGCGGGTCTATCGGGCATAACGAGTCCATAACACATAATATTTATATTTTCTTATATATTTAATTTGTGCGTAAATGTAGATTTTATAAAATAAACTAGTATAACATAATTATGTGCTTATTTATTTAGTTAAGATTCGTAGCATTCGTCTGGTAGCGAAAAAAATATAGTGGATGTCAGCTGCTCTTCTTTCCGTACAAAGGAAAAGTTTCTATTCCTGAGATTCTTCTTTTAGGCAATGGGCAAGCCTGTCATCTTGGAATATCTATTCCATACCAAAGCCATCCAGCACAACGTGGTATTTGAATTAGATAAAGTATATGTGACAAATTGAATTAGAACAAGCATGATCAATCAATAACACCATTTGTTAAACCCTAATAAGTAGAGCGTAGAGCTTCCTTCTCCATACATAATCTACCCACATCATTTGTCATAGACAGGTACCTACTAGGTAAGTAGGCGGTAACGTGGGTTGGTAAATTTCTTTGTACAACCCTGTTGGTGTAGAAATATGCAAACACCTTTTCTTTACCTTACCCGAGATTATAGGGGGTAATCTTTGCTATTTACAGTCGTTCCCTCAGATCGTATCAACTTCTTTATATACCAAAGATAGATTTCCTTTACCCGACTGCCAAGATGGGTTACGTTTTCGCTCGTAATGGAATCGAGCTTCAAGCTCATGAATGTCGTAAAAGGTAACTAAGGAAATAAGCACATTCATCTAGTGCAACTTTTACCATGATCCACCATAGGTTGAGTTTGCTTGTAAAGGTTGGGGAGGTCAGATTGTGGCCACTTCATCTGAAAACTTGACTTATCTATGATTGTCCAGATTGTCCTCTCCAGAGAGAAGAGGACACAACCGGTTTCTAACACCAGGACGATATGAAGCAATCTTTAAGTATTTAGACCGTAAATAAGGAGAGGAGGTGACGAAACGTTTTCCAATAATGGCCCCATTAGAAGCTCTTACTATTGAAAGGATCAAAATTTTCCGCATCGTTATAATTTTAAGACTTATTTTACAGCTGAGTAAGATTTGGATTTCAATAAAAACTACGGACGAGTTTATGTAAGTATTTTCGAACTTATAAATTATCATTCTAATTCATAGCAGCTGCTCCGTAGTTATTTGGTCAAAATATATCACGTTAACATTTCTCATCTTTCCATTAATTTACCGATACATAATTTAAAAACTTGTTTTCTTAATATTGGTAACAAAAGTTTCAAAGAAAACCTCACATTAGGTAAATTCTGAAGACTTACAACGCAGCCGACCGTTAAAAACAAATCTTAACCAAACCAAAGATTTGGGTATATTTTGTCAAATCTACAGTAAATATAATTTTCACGATGCTACCTTTTTCAACCGGCCCCGAGGCATGAAGCCAGAAAACGTCTTGTTATTTAACGTTATAATCGAAATTCGACACATTTATATTCAGTGTAACCTAATTAAGCATCTATTTAAGTGTTCATTAACATGCCTCAATTCAATTTGTGTATTACGAAACAAGCTTCTGAAAATAGTCCAACAGTCGACGTCTGTTATCTTTATTTTTTCACGAAGATTTTCTTAAAAAATGTGTTCCATACTACCCAATTTAAAACATTTTCTTCTTTTATGCTCTTGGCAGAAGGTTTTCTCGTGGCCACAAGTCACTAATATAAGTAGACTAGACAAGTACCTAATTAGTTAAAATACATATACATATATTATATACTTAATCGCCCAATTTTCACCTCGAAGAACGTTTGAAATTTAGAACCGAATAATAAAATAATAACATTAATTAATATTAATAGTTCAATTTCTTAATTTACAATTGCCCCTTCAATGAATAGTCACCATCGCGGTGAAATTTTCGTTCAACGTAATTTCGCTTTCATTTCCAGTGAACCCTGAAATTATAGGGACCGATGAGATACAAGGGATTTGTGTGTTGGCGGTGGCTAGCTTCTTCTTCTTCTTTGCATCAGTCGGGTTTAATCCCCACCTCTCAAGAAAGGAGCCCGGGTGCGCCTTTTACCATGATCATGATTCAGGTTTTTACACGAGGCGACTCCCGTCTGGCACATCCAAATTCCAAACTAAACAGAGTTCCGCCGCTTTTTCTCTATCTAACCCTTCTTAGTAAATATGTATTGTAAATTTTTTGTTAACAAATTTAAATTTTCTATTTAATAATTTTTTTTTAGGGAAAATTTATTATTATTACAAACATTATTATTTAATATTATTGTTTTATATGTCAATTACATTATAACAACATTTTTTTAAATTAAGTAGAAATGAAAAACCTATTTTCTTAGATGATAGTTACATATCATAATAAAATCATATTGTGCCGTGTAGTTCCCGGTACTAATATAATAAATACTTCCAGACGTTACAGACTGCTGGCTTTATCTACCCCGCAAGCGATTTAGACGTGATTATATGATTAAATGAATGATATGTCAAAAACTCAATAAAAGGAAGAGATAGTGACATTTAGCTGCTGATTAAGAAAATTTTATGAAAACCAAGTCGTATTTTATTAAAGCTTTTTTAAACTTGACTTGTATGTTTAAAAAGCTTTCATAAAATTGCGACGACTTGGTTTTCATTAAATTTTCTAAATCAGCAGCTAAATATCATTATCTCTTGGCCTATAAAACTTGCATTACAATAACAAATGAAGTGCCTCATCCATTGTATGAAAAACCAAGTTAAACGCTTGTTAGCGTTTCTCGATACTACACTGTTTCTTATTTTATCGCGAAGATGGAAGGGACTAGAATAAAAAGGGCATCGTTTTATGAACTCGTCAGGTCCTTTGAGAAAAGTTTAGGATATAAAAACGACATAAAATGGACCAGTTTTATTGCAATAACGCTATACCACATATTAGGAGTCTATTGGTGTTATCATTACGCATTTCCTGTTAAATGGCCAACTTTGGTCTTTGGTAAGTGTTTGTTTAATGACGTTCTTATAAAAAATTAAAAAAATGGATGTATAGTTGAAATATAATACGGTCTTCGTAAAAAAGAAGTCAACTGGAGACTTCGTCAAATGTCAGAAAAATCTGTTCAGATTTTTCATGAGATTTATAGGAAATAAGGTCTTTAGTTTGTTAATCACCCAACTGAACTAAGTTATTCAAAAAGAAACATAGATCTAACTTATTAAATAACGTCAAAGTAACCTTTTTTAAAAAAACATCCAAACATTGAATGGAAAATACTCCAAATATGAATGTTTAGAGCATAATTTCAGCTGCCATAATGTATGTAGCAAGTGGTTTTGGAATAACTGGTGGAGCCCATAGATATTGGACGCACAAAGCTTACAAAGCGAAGCTTCCTTTAAAGCTGTTTCTTATGGTGTGCTTCGCTAGCGCAGGTCAAGTAAGTAAATTAAATTATTAAATTTACCTATATAATGTCCTAACTAGTTTGCTGTCATTTAACATGTCTTTTTTAATTCCTGATTGAGTGATGGCTTGAACATCAATAACTCAAACATTATAAAGGAACCACATTTTTATGATTACATACCAACATGAAAACTTTTATTAATCTTATACATTCAAAACTAGAGGGTGCCCGCGTAATTATCCCGTTATCTTGCGTTCCTGCGGGAATTTAGTTACAATCTACCTTTCTGCCAAATTACATCTTTATCGACCTAGTAGTTTTTGAGATATCGTAATAAGTAGGTACATAAGTGAGTGTTTTTCGTTTTTAATACATATAGGTCTATACGATCTTAATCACTTATCAGTATCAGACTTGTCAACCCTATACTCCATAGATCCAATCCATAAAAGTATTTATAAGATAATTTTGCAACATTCCATATCGACCGCTGCCAAACAGAATCACCTATATATTTACAATGACAGTATTATTATTCCAGAATTCTATAAAACAATGGGTGCGAGACCACCGCATCCACCACAAATTCAGCGACACGGAAGCAGACCCACACAACGCGAACCGTGGCCTCTTCTTCTCACACATCGGCTGGCTCATGATGAAGAAGAATGACGAGGTCTTACAAGCCGGGAAACAAATCGATATGAGCGACATCGAAAATGATGTACACCTGCAGATCTTTGAAAAGTGAGTTAATTTCTTTAGTAGTAATGATATGAATAAAATTAGTAGTAATAGTATAGAAACTTCATTCAGTGACAATTTCTTGAATATATTTCCAAAAGACCCGAAAACGCTAAGACACAGTTAACTAAATAAATTACTAATGGAAATACCTCAATATCTGCTAGATTATTGACAAACCACGCTAGGTGTAAGGTTTTATTTATTTATTATTAAAACAAGTAGTTAGTTGGAATCAGAAAAAGTTCATTTTTCATCATGAACCAACCAGAAACCTTTGGTCTCTGAGGCAGTAACATTGCCACTACGTTAAACAGACCTTCGCGTCAATTATTCAATCTGTTTGGCATATTTTTAGAGAATATCATAATTTTGAGGCCAAAACCATTTTTTTTTATTTCAGATATTTTAACTACATCAAGCTTGTTTTCTGCTACATTTTGCCGACTACTATTGGAATCTGGCTTTGGGGCGAGGACTGGCGCTGCTCCGTCGCCTGGCAGTGCTTCATCAGGTTTCTTACCATGTTCCACAGTGAGCTGACTGTCAACAGCCTCGCACATGCTTATGGATATAAACCATACAACAGGTAAAGAAATGTTTCTAATTTTGATGAAACTTAATTAACTTTAGAGTTGACTAAATCCAGTTTCTGACGACGTGTAAATCTATAATCAGTAGTTCCAATCAGCGCAGTTTCGCTTTAAGAATTAAACCACTTTAAATTTGAAGAACCGCTATACTAAAAACATTATGAAAATTGTTGCAGGAATATAATACCAGCAGAGAACCGCTTCGTCGCTACATGCACATTAGGGGAAGGTTGGCACAACTATCATCATGCATTCCCTTTTGATTACAAGGCAGCAGAGCACTTCGATTTCCTCAATTTTGGGACGTGGTTCATTCAATTCTTTGAAAAGATCGGTTGGGCTTATGATTTGAGACAAGCCACTCCCGGAATGATCAATTCTATAGCCAAACGATTGGGTGATGGGACCCCTGTACATTTTCCAACATCCGAATGTGTAGAATAAAAGCAATAACAGTTATTATTTTTTTATGAGAGGATGAAAAGAGAAGTTTACACGATTATTAGATTTTATTTATAACGGAAAATATTGAGAAATGTTTTGTACATATTCGCTAGGAATAAAAGGCATTTGAATTTCTGATACTAAGTTTGTTTTTCCTAAAGATAAAAGTAAGTAATTCAACTTCCATTCTTATAATAATCATCTTATTAAAAAAGCGTTATTCGTGGACTTCAGTACATATATACCTAAGGGACAAATTACACAGATTGAGTAAGCCTCTATTCTTTGTTATCCTCTTTCAAATATTTTTAAATCTGTGTTTCAAATGTGTTTTTCTCTTCTGTGTTCAAATCCGTACTAGTTTGGTTCCTACGAATATTCCTTTTGACATTTGATTGTCTCTTGATCAACTTTGTCAAAATATTTTTGAAGCAAGCTTACATAAGTTTAATTTTTTTTTAAATATCTAAGTATAGGTACATATAGAAATACCTAACACTTAAATCAAAATGCCGCTCATAGATATCACAAATCCCGAAATAATAAAGTTCCTCGTAGAGAGCTATGACAAGACCGCTCGATTGCGAATGAAATGGAACAATTTATATGGGGACAAACTACAGGAAGCCGCCACGCTGCAAAGAAAAGAAACAGGTTATACTACTTACGACGTTTTCAAGGCCGATATGATCGGTGGGATGCCAGCTATAACTAGAGATCATATAACAGCGGGCTATAATAGAAAACGTGTTCCAATAAGAGACGGTACATTCATACCTGGAACAGCTCACCTGCGAAAAGGTCATTCCATAGTGGACGTAGGTCTGGGAGATCCTAAAGAAGATCCCAGGCTTGTACGACCAGATACGGACACTACTATAGATCCTGTCATGCGTGTGGTTGACCCTGAACAGAGCAAAGTTATTTACAAAGATAAACCTGTGTTTGGTCGAATTGTTTACCTGAAACAACGATCTAAATTAGCACCAGAACAAAAGTATTACTTTAGAGAATGTTCTGGATGGGATTATGGGTGGAGGCTGAAGGATAGCTTCTTCTCAAAAGGCAGACCAGTATATGGCCGCGTGTGGAGACTCAATCGCGACGTCAAGAGCCGCTCTGGGCCACAACCCGATCCTCCATATTACAAAAATCCTGATATACCCGCCTCAAACAAGTGTCCTGAATAATTTAGATGTAATTTTATTTTTTAAGTATGTTATTATGAATTTTTAACTACAAACCTCATTTCTTTTTAACTAGCTTTTACCCGCAACTTCGCAAATTTAGCGCCACCTTCACACGCAAATTTATTATTCTTTTATCGCCATTATATTATTTTTACCGGAATGTAATTTCCATGTCCAGACTATTAATATATTATATACGTGATATTTCCGTACACTCGTATAACCCGTGAAGGAGTAACAAACAAACTCGCTTTCGCATTTATAATATTAGTTGGAATTTTGAGATGCGTAGATACTTATTTATATAAAGCACAAAGGCTGGATCTGTCAACGCACAGCCCAAACTACTGGACCGAACGAGCTAAAAAATTCAACTAAATGTATAGGCATCCGCTTAGAAAGGATTTTCCGAAATTACCGTGTAAACGGAAATAAAGGAGATTTTTCTTTTTGTGCGGGCGAAGCCGCGGGCGAATACTAATGTGCATTAAATTCTGAATAATTCATCCATTCGCCTCCTTATTTGGAAACAAGTCAGATAACCAAGTTGAACAAAGTTCCATGGAAACGTTGCGGTCATAAAGAAGGAAAGTTGTAACGATAGAAGTTCTTAAATCCAAGACGTAAGTTCCGGACGCCAAGGTGATGGAATCTATAAGATGGTCGCTTTGCCTATTGTTAGGTACCTACTCCGAGTCAAGGAGATAAGTATGTAATTTTCAAATGTCTCCTTAGCAGATGCCTACGTTGTTATGAAAAGTAAATGAATGGGTAAAATGAAATCAATGATATATTTCCAATTATTTATTTACATATCCAGTCTTCACACCTTCGTGAAAACTATGCAAACTTACAAATCAATATTTTCAACAAACCTTATTAACTATATTTACAGAATATATTCACAAAACTGTTACAACAACACACGCTTTACCAATCATTCTCCTTTTATTTTAACCCCCCTAATCTTTATAACGTGAAAAAAATGTTGTTATTGCTATATTCCGATCTGGGAAGGTCGTCAGATGACAGTTACTTCATATCTCTAATATGTAATTCAAAGCCAAAGAGCTTAGAAAGAAGTCACCACTATGTATATGTCACGGGAAATCTGTATACTTGCAATCTATACAATTCCTAGAATATCTATAGAATGCCTAAGGCCTGCTCAGAATTCCTCGGCATTGTATAGAATGTCTGCAGGTCCACCGGCAATGTGTGAAATAATTTGAATTAGTGTGTATTTATTAGGATTATATTATATAAAAACAAGGGGGCGCAGCTCCCCCCACCTGCACGGGGGGTTGGGACCATAAAAAAAATTAAGGCATAAATAACTCAACTGTAGCGCTGGGTTCGTTGTTAGAATACCTTGTGACTATGATCGGAACATCAAGAACCACGAAGTAGATTATTAGATTAGGTTTTTCTTTTCCCCACTTTTGTCTTATTAACACATTGCCGGCTACACATTCTGCATTGTGCACAATTCCTGGCCAAAGTGCGAAATAAATAATATTTCATACATTGCCTGGTCGTTTTAGGAATTCTGTACATATCCTAGGAATTGTATAAAATTACGGATTACATACATTCCTGGTAACATATACAAATTGGTTAGAGTTACCGAAGAACTTGTTGTATTGCGGCAACTGACGGTGGCTAGAGCGTTGAAGCGTTGTTATATTAGTTCGCGCTATTATGCTTCCTCTTAGCGGAGGGTCTGTCGAACACCTGAAAGGAAAAATACGCGTCAGATTTTTCTTAAAATTCTTTACCTAACAAATAAAATTTATATCTAATAACCGCTACAGGTTGCGTTCATGCCCAATTTCATCGAAGTATTTAAGTTATACGTTACAAACATAATTTATACCCGAAAGAAACAGAATAGGCGCTGACGCTCAGTGCTAAAGCCTAGTATTATGCATTTCTTTAATTTGATCTTTGATATACTCATTATTACACTTCGGCATTGTGAACATACAATCTTCACTTTTTTCATAATTCTGGTGGTACAGAGAACCTTGCTTTGTGACAGTGGTCAACTGACCGTCACTGACCTGTTATGACAGGTCAGTAGACACCGACTTTTTTTATACATACATACATATAATCACGTCTATAACCCTTGCGGGGTAGACAGAGCCAACAGTCTTGAAAAGACTGATAGGCCACGTTCAGCTATTTGGCTTTAAGATAGAATTGAGATTCAAATAGTGACAGGTTGCTAGCCCATCGCCTAAAATAAGAATCCCAAGTTTATAAGCCTACCCTTTAGTCGCCTTTTACGACATCCATGGGAGAGTGATGGAGTGGTCCTTTTTTTTATATTGGTGCCGGGAACCACACGGCACTTGTTTTATATATACACTGAATTTTCTTATAGGTATAGACACTGACCTGTTTTACATAGACACTGACTCGTCTTAAAAGGGCACTGACCTGTTTCATGCCGCCCCGGAAGTTAGCGAGCCTGGCGGCGGCTCCCTCGCTGCTCCACGCGGAATCAAACTCCGTGGTGTCTTGGTCCACCAAGTGAGTGTACTTGGTGCGCCCAGAACGACCGAACTTCTTCACTTGCATCACCTGCGTAAGGAAAAATAAGTCAGGATAGTCATTTTAAAAAAGTAAAAATTGTAGGGTACTTGCGAAAAATTTAAATATTTATTCTAATAACAAATCATTGCCGTGTGGTTCCCGGCACTAATAGAAAAAAGAATAGGACCACTCCATCTCTCTCCCATGGATGTCGTAAAAGACGACTAAGGGGTAGGCTTATAAACTTGGGATTCTTCTTTTAGGCGATGGGCTGGCAACCTGTCACTATTTGAATCTCAATTCTATCTTAAAGCCAAACAACTGAACGTGGCCTATCAGTCTCTTCAAGACTGTTGGCTCTGTCTACCCCGCAAGGGATATAGACGTGATTATATGTATGTATAACAAATCAATAAGCAAATTTTCGTTAGAAATAAACAATGGAATGTTCAGCTGTAAAAGAAATTGCCATTTACTGTCCCGGATTCGATTCACGATCACTACGGTCGGAGCATAATGTGAGAAGAGTTTTTGTTAGATCTTGGATGTTCATTTATTTTTATACGCGTCTCCTAATGCTACCCAACTTTTGTTTAATGTTAGAGTGATAATCAAATATATCGAAAAATGCTCACCTTTGGCAAAACAGTCTTGTCAAAGTGATCGTCCAGGGTTGCTCCAGAGAAGTCTTGTTTGAACACGTCTTCTTCTTTGTCCAAATAGAAAGCACCTCTGTAAAAAATTATATCATCTTTTAATTGAAAATAATTTAAAACATAATACTTCTAATAATAAGATAAGAGATAAGCCCGCCTTTGTATTGTACAACTGTATTATATTTGTAATGTACTCCTTTAGTGAACAATAAAGCACTTACTTACTTCTGATCTTAAATATTTTCAATCAAAAGAAAGACTTTCAAACTTGGAATTTTCTTTAAGGCGATGGTCCAGCAACCTGTCGCTATCTCTAAAGCTTAATTACCTTCCAGCTTAATATGTTAGCTTACAACTGATAGGTAAATCAACGCACAGCCCAAACCGCTGCATCCAGAATTATGAAATATAGTGTAAAGGTTCTTAATAGGTGCACCCGTTTTTAGAAATTCCCGTGGGAATTAAACTGAGCGGGACTCTTCGCTTTTGTACGTATGTACGATGTACACTAGTGTCTTTATAAAAGAGACAATAAATCGGAAGCACACCTGTGATAATATTTCTGCAAGAACTTGTATTTTCCCTTGACTGCCTTGTTGGTGACCACTTTAGGATTGAGTCGTTGTTCCACGCGACGCTCCTCTTCGGTCATGTTGCGCATGCGCTCAATGGCTAGCAACTCTTTCTCCATCCTGGGACAATTAAAAATACATTTTAATTTCTATTTGTAACACAAGTTTTTACTTTACTAGATAAATTTAAGAAAGAACTTTATTTTATCTCTGATTAATAGATGTCATGACGCTGATATACAAAACTATAAAGTTGAGATGATTAAGCAAGGACAAGAAGATGTATCTCAAGTTTTTCATATTCTCCCGTTCCCGTTGTTTGACTTCCTTAAGCTTATACCACTACCAAGAAATTAAAACATACATGACAGAAGTCTTTAAATTGAAATCAACACAAAATAGCTTATACATATTACTTACTTCTGTATGAGTAAATATTACGTATCAGCTAGAAAAAATAAATAGAACTACTATTTTAAGAAAGAATAAAAATATACATTCATCCATTACATAATTTTTCTTCAAATCTTAAAATATCCTGTTAGTACGAGCTGGCAATAACTTACGCCTCTCTTTCCTCCTTGTCTCGCTTGATGCGTTTCATTTCACGCAGCTTCCACGCCTCGTACTCGAGCTCGTCGTTTTCATCGTCTGTGCACACATCGTTGATGTTGCCCTCTTTTTGTTCCGCCTGAAATTATTTTTTATTAAAGAACATCATCGAAATTTCAATAAGATTGGTTGAATAAATATACTCTCCGATCAACTCTATCCAACTCTATCCGTTATGAGTAGGACAAAGGAAATATTTTTGAGGAAATCTGCACATCCGACACAGCATCCGTTTACTCACCCACTATTCTGGAGCATAGGTCCAGTTCATATAATGGCTGTATGAATGTCAAAACAAGTACCTGCATATTCCTCTGCTCAGCCCGAATGGTATCTTCCACCAGTTTGAGCGCCTCACGCCTTCTGTCCTCCTTCTCTTTACGTGCTTCGCTCTCTTCTTTTTTCTGCTGTTTCATTTTACGCTCCCTCTCCGCTACTGTCATACGTTCCGATGCCCTCACGAATACTGGCTTCACTCTAGGACCTATTAAAAGGGTGATGGCTTAAGTTATTGAGCCTTTACCTAATTCGCCCACGGTTCCGTCCGCGTCAAGGTCAAGGTGAAAAAAACCGTTATTTGCGCTTCCCGCGAAAATTCCAGGAAATCCTCTCTTAGTGCATCCCTAGACCACATAAGGTACCTAACTACATGACAATTTTTAAATTCTTAAGCCCAGCCTTTGATATATTTAGATAATAATAACGTAAAAGTTATCTTTTCAGTATTCTCTCCTCTTTAAATTTCTCAACCATTGGCTCCTAAGCATCTAATTGCGAATAAAAAGTTAAGGTTAACATGCTGTGAACAGATTTCGCAAAATCGCTTCAGAATGTTTTTAAGACTGTTTGAATTAGTATATGATTATTAGCTAACTATCTCTTTCTGAAGAAAGAATTTAAATACCTGTGTCTTCTTCGCTGTCTGTATACTCCATGTCTGAGGAACCACTCTCCTCTTTGACGCCATCCATCATTTCGTCATCATCGTCACGGCCAAGAACTTCTTTTTCAGCCTCCCTGTTTGTTGACAAATAAATCTAAATACAAAAACTTGTAAAATTTCTAGGTGAAGCATTATTACATACCCTGGACAAGGTTTCTTTTATATACAGTCATAACTGGTATTAAAGTTGTTTATATTGCGTCCAATAGGACTACACTGGGACTACAGTCATTACCGGACTATTTTCCCTAGGGAATATTTCAACAAATAATGACACAAATACTTGATTCAGCAAATTTAAAAAAAAGAAAAACATGTGGCAATGCAATTCATATAGACTTTACAACATCTGGCATCTCTATTCAACTATCACTATACACAGCAGCCAAACTACAAAGGTATATCACCTTTGTAATACTTTTCCCAGTGGTGCACTGCAAAATTAATATTTTTTACCTTGCAGCAAGTTTTGCTTTGAGTGCCTGCCGGCGTCTCTCGATTTCCTCATCGTCCAATTCGTCTTCACTGTCGGAACTATCTTTGGCCTCCTCTCCGCTAGATTCTGACTGAGGCTCCGGTTCTGCATCAATAATCTCAGGTTTGTGTTCGGCGCGACGCGGTGGCGAACGTGCGGCCATCCGCAGTCTTTTAAGCCGAGGATCATCAACCTGAATACAAATTTATGACAGAATTGTTTAAATTAATTTTTACTAGCCCGCCACAGTTTTGCCAGGGATACATACATAGCTTATAACACCCACAAATAATGATGAGATAATTTTCTTAGTTCAGTCTTTCCAAAGATTATATTAGTATAGATAATAATAAAAACAATTGCTTTACATCCATGATACCTTTATGAAATGACAAAAAAAAATTGAAATAATGGCAAAACGTCAAGCCAAGACTATTTTAATCGGACAAGCATGCATGAAGTATTATGAATGTATTTAAAGCCACAGAAGAATGCGGGGACTATGGCAAGTGGAAAGATGCCTATGCCTATCCCACCAGGAAAGAGGTGTAATTTTATATATATGTACAATGTACAAAAATGAAAAAAAATCACCTCCTTCTCAGAATCACTATTTTGTTCATCTTTCTGGCTGATCACTTGTGGCAATATTTGTTTCCGTTCAGGTCTCTGCTGTTCTATAAAGTCTTCTGTATCGGATTCTTCAGATGATGATACCCCTTGGGCGTAGTCAGGCTTTTTTCCAGATATATACCTTTGCACTTTCACCTTTTGCATAGATAATTCACCTGTAACAAGTCCATTATAATATAAACCTTTATACAGACAAAATTTTCATTTTCATAACTATTTACATTGATTAATTACATTTATATACACTGCATCTACTCTGGTCTGTATGTCAATTGTTGACATAGGCCTCCTCCAAAATATGCCATTTCTCTCTGTCAATCACACACACTAGCGGCCAGAGTAAAATAATATAATAATAAACTTGTCCAATATGGGTTAGGTTCTCATACAAGGTTCCATGGGAGCCATTTTCTGCAAAATCTTTGCAGTGGACCTAGGCTCATTACGAATGGATACATGTTTCAAATTGCGGTTATGCCAGAGCATCATATAAACCAGGATTATTGATTGATTACCTTTTTCATTGCGAACTGGTACAGCTCCAGCAGTACTCTGTATACCAACTGGCTGTGCAGGCAGTGTGTTCATCATGTTTGGTTCTGATTGCGTTCACAATAGAGACACTGAAGAAACTTTCTCACTCTTTTATTTTGATTTTGATCGTATATATTTGTCCCATATATATTTTATATTAGATTGTTTTTTCACTGTTCTCATAAATCAGAAGAGGTTCCAATATATATAAAAATGGTATGGTATGATACGAGACAGAGACCAAAACACCAACTGTCACCGACAAACAATCAAGCACAGATATAAATTTTTAAAATGTCTAAGACAATCAAGTTAGGGATGGCGATCTGAGATCGATTAATCGAAAGATCGACATTTTGAAGCGAAAAGATCTATCATTTTTATCGATCCTATGCATTGAATCGATCTCAGACATCCTAAAATCGAGATACGATTTTTTCTGTTTTGGTATAAACCATACAATTAGTTGAAGGCCCGTATTACAATATTTTACTTCAAACTGCTAATAATATTTTTCATATAAAAATTTCGTCGAGCGTTAGATGCAAATTCGTTTCGCCTTCAATAAAAGGTGGTTAGAAATTTAAACAATTTCAAAAAAAATTTTCGATACAACCTGACCAATATGTAATGTTACGACGTGATCTAATAGGTAATCAGTTTAAACGTGAGCGGAACTCCGATATGTGGTCAAATTACCGAAGACTAGTGTCCGACCGAAGCTTCGGCTTCGGCTTCGGCTTCGGCCACCTTCGGCCAAAAAATCCACCTTCGGCGAAACATTCGGCTTCGGCCCAAAATCCGGCCGAAGCCGAAGGTTTCGCCGAAGGTCCGAGCGACCGTCGAGATTGAACGAACTGTTACGAAAGTCATGAGGCGGCGGGGAGTAACTGTCAAAATATCACATTGCTGATTGCATGCATCAAAACAAGTCCGTACGTGTATTTAAACGAGTGTTTTTGTAAGAAATCAAATCATTATTTTTTACCAGTAGGTAAATCACAAACTTTTATCTATACATATAATAAAACAGTAAAAATATTTTGTCTGTACATTTAGTATTTTCGACTGAAATGGATAGAGGGACACTTAGAATGAATAAAAGAAAGCAAAAATATTTATTTTTAATTTCTTGTCTGTCTGTCTGTATGTATGATCACGATTATCTCCAAAAGTACTAAACCGATTTACTTCAAACTTTCACCAATTGCTTTGTTTTAACTCAGAATAACATTTAAAGTTTGTTTCATCAAAATCGGTTCACAAAAAAAAAAAGTTATCGACATTTGAATGAACTCAAGGCATCAGTATGCTTGCAAATAAGTTACGAAATTAAAAATTCAAAGTCATTTATCATTATACGACGGCATTATACCTATAACATATAAATATAAGTGAAAGGCGACTAAGGGATGGGCTTACAAACTTGGGATTCTTTTTTAGGCGATGGGCGAGCAACCTATCACTTTTTGAATCTCAATTCTATCATTAAGTCAAATAGCTGAACGTGGCCATTCAGTCTTTTCAAGTCTGTTGGCACTGTCTACCCCGCAAGGGATAAAGACGTGACCATATGTATGTAGTCTACTTTAATTTCGACACCAACGCAACGGCTTCGATGGTCCAGTGGTTAGCCCGTAGATATTTTTTATTATTAAAAATATATTTTTTTTGTATTGTTTGAGTATTTTATGTAAAAAAACTGAAAATCAAAATACTACATATAATAAAACGGTAAAAATATTTTTTCTGTACATTTAATATTTTGACTGAAACGGATAGAGAATTTTTTTTTCACATTTTTTGTCTGTCTGTATGATTAAAATTCAACTCGAAATTTACGCGGACGAAGTCGCGGGCAACAGCTAGTTTATCTCTAAACCAACCACCTCTATGATATATCATCAACTTCTATATGAGACAGTCAATATATAAACCTTCAATATTGAGGTTTTGAAATGATTTTAATATTAATTGTAGCTTGTAGACAATATTGAACAAAATTAATTACTGAGTGCTGAGAGAATATAAACCTTCGGCTTCGGCTTCGGCTTCGGCCGAAGGTTGTGGCGATAGCCGATTAATCGGCTTCGGCTTCGGCTTCGGCCAAAAATAGACCTTCGGTCGGACACTACCGAAGACCAAACACTCGGTGATAGATAAAATATTGTTAGACCTTAGATAATAGCCAAAATAGTTAGGATTCCTGATATAGAACCAAATCACAGACGTATTAAACTTTATAATTACAACTGTGATTAGAAATGAACTATCTTAACTCTCTCCATGGATTAAAAATTATCGACTAAACGAACAAGTGAACATCTCTAGTCCGCCATGTTTGGGCAGTTTATTTCATTTTTTATAAATAGTAATACAGTTAAGAAGAAGATCAATATTATAATGCAGAAATTATCGATAAATTGATTAAACTATCGATCGTGCATAGATTGACAATCGATAGTGGATTATCAAGTTGTGGCAACACTTAGAGTACGAGTAAAGCTAGGGATGTGACATTGCTGACAAAAAATCGATTTTTATATAATCGATTTATTTTTTAAGTATGAAAAATCGATTAACAAATAATCGATTTTGCTTACGAAAATAATCGATTTTTATTATATTGATAGACTTTTTCTCAATTTTTCAATTTATGTCAAAATAAACGCCATATACATTATATCAATAGATTTATTCATTAAAAATAAACAACAGAAACAGTAAGTTCTTATATAATCAACACAAATGTAAGTTTTTAATAATCAAGTTTGAAAAATGAAGTTTCAGCAACGATTAATGAATAAAATATCAAATACTGTTCATCGACTAATTCCATCTAGAGAATGTTTGATTAAATTAATCATCTAAACAGTTTTAAGAGCACAGAAAGAATGCACAGATGGCGTTAATGTAATATTATGGAGCTATGATAGTATTGTTTGGCAGTTCGCGTTCCGGGCTCCAAGCCAGAAGACAAAAACGTAATGTCGGAGTGCATTTATTGTATGATTATACAAATCGATTTTTAATCGATTATTAATTTTAAAAAAATCACGTATAAAAATCGATTTTTACTTTAAAAAAATCGATTTTTAATCGATTTTTTCCATAATCGATTTTTTTTTCACATTTCTAAGTAAAGCAAAGAGTATAAAAATAGAAGAGTAGGTACTATGTAATGTAGAGTTGCAAACAAAAATATATTTAATTAGATATGAACCTACTGTATATATTTATACAGCCATAGCTAATGATAAGATAACGGATAGTAAAATAATAAATTTAAACATCCTTGCATCACTTGTTCAAATTATATTGTTTCTAGCCACCAGAGATTAAAATGGCATCCAAGTTAGAACTTTCAAGCGTAGATGAACTAATTTTTAAATCATTGTCGGAAGACCAGAGAAAGGAATATAACAGAATACAGTACGGGCGAACAGATCACCACCAGCTGACAGTGAAAAAAGGTAGTTTAGGGCTTGCAGAAGAAGCTAACTTTGACATTGCAGCATTTGACTTTCCTGCTGCAAAAGAAGATACAAGGAGTCCGCGCGTTGTAAGAGTTGGTATAGTCCAGCATTCAGTTTCTTCACCAACCAATTTACCTATCCATGAACAGAGGCAGGCAATATTTGAAAAAATTCGCAAGATTATCGAAGCAGCTGGAGAAGAGGCTGTCAACATACTAGCTCTTCAAGAAGCATGGAGTATGCCTTTCGCTTTTTGCACAAGGGAAAAACAACCCTGGTGTGAATTTGCTGAGTCTGCTTTTGATGGACCAAGCATTCAATATTTGAAAGAATTTTCTATAAAATATGGCATGGTAATTATAGCACCAATTCTAGAAAGAGATGAAGTTCATGGTGATACAATATGGAATACTGCAGTTGTCATCAATGAATGTGGAACAGTTATTGGTAAACATCGGAAAAATCACATCCCTCGTGTTGGAGATTTCAATGAATCCACTTACTATTTTGAGGGTAACACAGGCCACCCTGTATTTGAAACAAAGTTTGGGAAGTTAGGTATTAACATATGCTATGGCCGTCACCACCCTTTGAACTGGTTGATGTTTGGTGTAAATGGAGCCGAAATTGTATTTAACCCATCTGCCACAGTTGCAGGGTTGAGTGAGCACTTGTGGCCAATTGAGGCCCGTAATGCAGCAATAGCCAACAGTTATTTCACTTGTGCTATAAATAGAGTGGGTACTGAAAAATTCCCAAATGAGTTTACCTCTGGTGACGGGAAGCCAGCCCACAAAGAGTTTGGCCATTTCTATGGCTCTAGCTACATCACAGCCCCTGATGGCACAAGGACACCAGGGCTTTCCAGAGTCAGAGATGGATTATTAATTGCACAAATGGATTTGAACTTATGTCGACAAATTAAAGATAAATGGGGATTCACAATGACTCAACGCCTGGACTTGTATGCAGAAAGTCTCAATAAAGCTATAAAACATGACTATAAGCCACAAATCATCAAAAATTGATTTGAATAAATTCCCAATATGCCAATGGAAATTAAAAAAATAACATGTTGTATATTGTTCAAATTATAAAAATTAAAAGGGCCTTATATTCAAACTTTAATGTGAAAGGGGTAATAATTTAGAAAATAAGTTTGCCTTTTTATATATTTGGCTTTTAGATAACCAAATTTGGTTATGTTTTTGTATAAACCTATTTGTTATTGTTAAATCTTTATATTTAATAAATAAATGTTTTACGAACCCTGGTAGTTTTATTTAGGAGTAGAAATGGTTTTAATAAAACAAGTATTTATAAAACTTTGTGTATGTATCAATGAGAATAATACAGATGTGAGCTATACATAAATATAGATGTTAGATTAGAGTGGGGTACATTCAGATATCAGTATGTTTGTGAACCAATTATTCACTATTTGAGCACATCACTTACACAAGTTTAAAAGCTGTTGTAATAAGGCCAGCTTCATAGCACTAGTATTCTAAATTCATTCAAATTATGAGTTTTAAACCTTGTAACACTTATAAGTAAGCATAATTTTGATTTACAGAAATAGGAGACAGTCTTGTAGATAGATAAGTTTAGAAAACTTATGTTATAAATAATCTGATACTATAATACATTTCAGCAAAGTGAACAAAGATTCAAAAGTAAAAATATCACCTTTAGAATTCACAAATCATAGCACAAACGTGAGAAAATTACATATGCTGATTCAATGACATGTAACTGTATGTACCCCTGTTTTTGCAACTGTAAAAATTAGTATATTATCACTATGCACTAAATTTTTATGCAGTCTTTGCACGGATGGCTGCACGCTTGCCAGTAACCGCCTGGAATCCAGACTTGATGCTGGCGACAGAGCATCGTGAACCACATGTCTCACATTGAAGGAAGAACAACCTGGTATCTTTCTGAAGAATAGTGTCAGGCGAGCGACATGTATGACAGGTCACATATTCCTTGATGTAACGACGTAGGACATTTTCTATTTGTTTCTGTTGGAAGCGGCCTTTGATAATAAGTTGACTGTTACCATCAACAGAACCACTGGTACCTAACTCAGCCAGCAAAAAGTCTAGTAAATGTTTAGGCTGTCGATGTAACGTTTTACATATTTCTGTGAAATTGGCAAATGAGGTCTTCTTTGTGCCAATTCTCACAACCTGTGGAGGTCTCATTATAAACTTCTGCTTTTTACCAGACACCATACTAGGGTTTTTCTCCCTCATTATGTCAAATACACGCTCCAATAGCTCATCATATGTGTAGTCTCTATCACTGCCCACCCAATCTCCATGTAAATCTTCAACATTTTCCTGGTCTTCTCCTTTTGTGTCATCCTCAACTCCTAAATCATCAATATTTTTAGTTTTCTTTTTCTTCTTTTTCGTTTTCGAGAAGTCTATTTCTAAATCTAAGTCATCAATAACCTCTTCCTGGGGTTCAGGCTCTTCCGCTGGAGGAGTCTCCGGTAAGGCATTCTCAATCTCCTCCAAGTTGAAGAAAGTCTTCTTTTTCTTTTTCTTCTTCTTACCGAAGTTGTCTAAATCAAGGTTATCATCCTCCGGCACATCAACGTCACCCGTCTCGGCTGGTGCCTCCGTGCTCCTGGTTTCACCCTGATCCGCAAGCGCAGCGTCCATATCAAAGCCAATCTTCTTCTTCTTCTTTTTCTTCAAAGATGGATCAAATACCATATCCTCATCCATGATTTATAATAAAAACGGTAATAATTTGATGAAAAATTCAAGCACTTTGGTTAGGATTCAGAAGAAATTGGCAGGTGGAAAGAATGGTTGAAATGGAAATGTCAAAACGTTGCATCAGTTTTATAGTTTTAAAATATATATGGCAAAAATTTGAGGCATAGAAATAAAGCTTTATTATTCCAAAACCTTAACCATATGTATCAATACCTTGTTTTTGCCTTTGTGCCCATAAACTCAATAAAGATTTACCCTGCTGATTCAATAGTAAATCGAAAAGAATTTTTTAAATTGGTATTAACACTGTAACATGAAAAAGCTTTTTACAAAAATTTAAAGAAAATGGGAACGTATACATTTAAAAAATATTCTTAGAACAAAAAAAAATTGCTGTTGTGACAATGTCATATGTCATTAAACTGTCAAAAGGATTTTGCCAATGTTTCCAACTCATGGTATACTAAAAACCGCAAAATATACGGAGATCTATAAGCTTTATGCGTCTTCAAAATATTTGTCATGTTTAAGTAAAAAATAAAGTTTTGTTAAAGCTTAAAGCTAGAAGTGTTACTATAGAACCTTTTGTATAACCTATTGTATAACTATTATATATTGAAGCTATTTAACTATAGAACCATATCTAAAAATGCTGCAGTGCAGTTTGTTCGACTGCTTCTTGTATAAACGTGGGCATTGGAAGTGTAGCCTAAAAGATTTTAATAGTTGTGTTGACGTGAATATATGCAACATATGTTTAGAAATAAATGTCAGCTGCCCCCCACCCCAGTTTAACTTACACGTTTTTTTCGTTTACTGCACACTTTCATAACTTTCATTGGTGCCGAAGTCTGAAACTGATGCCGAAGACTGACTATTTCAATAAACTCATATTTTGAATATAATTTTTCCAATAATTTGAATTTTATGTTTCTAAAAAAAGGGGAAAGTATGAAAAATTTAATATTTTGATTGTAGAAAAAAGTGGAATAATTGATAGAGTTTGTATATTCTAGGTTCAAAGTTTACAGCAGATGGAAAGTGTGTCGCTGATGTTGAAAGAAGATTGAATAACAGTAGCATGGTGAATGGAGCGTTGCATGCCTTTGTAAGCAGTTAGACGTTATCTAAAAAGACTCATTTGTTGGTGCATAACAGTGTGTTGGTTCCAACATAAATGTATGGGAGTGAAAGATTGGGTGTGGTAAAAGAGCACGAGGTAGAATAAACGCGGCGGAAATGAGAGCGCTTAGGAGTATGATAGGTGTACCTAAATTTGAGTGACGGGGTACGGAGTGACGGACGGACAGCGTGATAAGGGAATGTTATGATGTGAAAGAAGATATAGTGACAGGAAAAGGAAATGCTTAGTTGGTTTGGTCATGTCAAGAGGTTGAATGAAAGCAGGTTGACTAAGCAAATATACAAAGAGAGTGTAAATGGGACTGTTGTAATGGGAAGGATTGTTGATGAAGGCTTTGCCTACTCCTCTGGGAAAGTGGCGTTATTTTATGTATGTATGTATTATTGAAAGATATTTACCAAGATAATCGGGGTATTTTTTAAAGGGGTAACACTGTCATTATAACCTATTAGAAATTTAGAACTGGAGTACTTTTTTTAATCTACGGAATAAAATGTATTTATCAAGGTATCACAGATCGTACTCAAAATTGAAGTCAATTATATCTAGACAATATTCTCAACCTGCGTTGCTAGATCAAAATGAGTACACTGAGACCCCAGAATATCCGCCTATTTTGGACATGTCCCTCCAAGCTAGAAAGTTCAGGGAACGAGAAAAGGTTTATGAAAAGATAAAGAACGTTAAAACCGTCGAAGAGAAACAGATAGCTCTGAATATGCCGCGTTATTATGGCTGGCAGTGTGTCATGCTTCATGAAAATAAAGTTCCTTATAATGCTTTGCCTATGATACAAAGTTACACAAGAAGTCACTTCATTCCAGTCGATAAGCTTCCAGATATATACAACGATGTAAGTGCAACAGCTGATGAAGTTGTGAAAGAAATTAGGTCAAATATTGAAGATGCTATAAGTTTTGAAAATGAGGGTGTTGAGTAAGTATAGAATCTTTAACATTAACAGGAGAACTATTTAGTTTAAGAAGTAGAAGATGGAAAAAATATAAGAGTAGGTTCTAGCTGACCCATACACACATTGTAAATGTTTTAGATTTAGTGTCCAAACTATAAATAAATATTCTATCTAACACATACATCCTGCAGAGCTTGGAATAAGGTCCCTGCCTACTTGTGTAGGCATAGACTAGATATTTTTTTATATTGATCAATGACATAATAATAACTTCAAACATTCCAGGTACAACCGAGAGATATCACTGGATGTACCAGAGAAGTCCCAAGCAGAAGATGCACAGGCTAAAATATTGGTGAAGCAAATCAACAGGATTATCATCAACAGTCTAACTGATAGAGTGCCACATATTTTCTCCACACAGGTAACTTTATAACTTTTGGAAAAAGAGAACTGCACCCACTCAATATCCCCCTTTTTTAAACATGGTTAAAGTTATAAACGCTCCTTAATGTAATAAACACTTTTCTAAAAATCTGCATCAATATCAGGTAATGGATGTGCAAGATAATAGCAGACAAACATACTTACCTGCAGGTCAAACTAAGAAACACCTTTTTTGAAGGCTGTTAAATATTTATCCTTGAGTAAGAGAATTCCACTTGCAAATCAGTCATCATAATTCATATTCCATTGTTTTTCTTAATGTACTATTGAGCCTGCAGTACATAACCACATACATGAATCTTTTAAGGGGGGAAAACTGTGAGGAAATCTAGTAACCATGATCCTAATGGCAGATTCTCATAGAAAGGTTGTAGAGCTCAGATGGAAGTTGGTTTAACTTAGAAAAAAAAGAGAATATACCTAGTTATGATATTAGATTATTATTAGATTAGTTAGATATATATTATAGTGAGTTGTGCCGTGTGCTTCCCAGCACCAGTACAAAAAAGAATAGGACCACTCCATCTCTTTCCCATAGATGTAAAAGGCGACTAAGGGATAGGCTTACAAACTTGGGATTAATTTTTTAGGCGATGGGCTAGCAACCTGTCACTATTTGAATCTCAATTCTATCATTAAGCTAAACAGCTGAATATGGCTGATCAGTAATTTCAAGACTGTTGGCTCTGTCTACCCCACAAGGGATATAGACGCGACCATATGTATGTATGAAAATTGATTTCAGGTTGATTATGATCCTCGTCATGAAGCATTTTGGTTTGTTGGAGGTGTTGATGTTCCAAATGAAGTTGTCAAATGGAGGAAGCAGTACAAGTGGCTGCGAGACCGTCTTTTTGAACCACTTGATCGACCTGTCCAATACTTAGGTGAAATATTTTATCTTATTTACTTTCAAACATAAGGACTGACAACTGATTAAAAATGTGGAACAACTTCTGTCTTTTTTTAAATAATCATGAGTGCATTTGTTAATTTGCACGGGAATTGGAACATGACCTTTACAAACATTTTAATCATATTTCAGGAACCCCTTTTGTAGCAGTTAGAAGTCATACACCACTACGGCCTATTGTTCCCTACAGTGAAGCAGAGAACCCTGAGTTCAAAGTGAACAGGTTCTCTTACCATCCAGAAACAGTTGGTTATTATAAACAATACAGACATGGGACTAATATACCAGGTACTGATGTTATTTTATAAGGCACTACACATTTTAACTTTAGAATTCTCTAGTAGTAGTAGTACTAAGTAACTTCTATTAAATTTAAAATGTTACCCAAGTAAACAGATATAAAATTAACTTAAAATAAATATAAAAATGACAAATTATATACATACATACATAAAATCACGCCTCTTTCCCGGAGGAATAGGCAGAGACTACCTCTTTCCACTTGCCACGATCTCTGCATATTTCCTTTGCTTCATCCACATTCATAACTCTCTTCATGCAAGCTCGGCGGTTTGGGGTACTTTTGACCTGACCCTTTACCAGGACGTCCTAATACGAATAGTAATAGTACAAATTATATATCTAATTAAATTAAACTAATATAATCATTTTAAATATAGATCTTTGACATATTCTTAACCATTCAGCCTCATTCAAATGTCTACATATAGCTCAAACATCTTCAAAATCTGATAGCGTACCTAAAAAGCTGGCTGCATTGCCCCTTTGAACTGCAACACATATTTTAATCTACTCACTGTATAAATAAGCATGGTCCCTATAGTATTATTAACAAAATTACAATTTTATTGTGTTACAGGGTATTGGCCAGGTGATCGTGATGAATTTGGACTGCTGTCCATCCATGGTAGAGGTCATATCCTTGCTAGAAAAGAGTCATTTGGCCCCGAAGACAATGAGGAGGCCCTGCACTGTCAAGCTATGAAGGCAAGCTTTGGGTGGCTCCTAGCTCAAGCAAATTACCAAGGATTCACAACATACAATGATATCACTTACCCACTTGTAACACAAACTGTAATCACTAATGGACAGCTATGGTCTCTCTATGTCTATCAGCTAAATACCATCACAATGCATAATGACGCTATAGATACAAACCTTAAACATAACATTTGCTATGGTACGAAGCCTCTGAAACTGTACGAAACTATTGAAAATGGGAAGGTCCAAGGATTGAATGAAGATGTTCTTAAAATGCTGGTACAGTTTTATATGAACTCCCCTGAGGAAAGAGACCATGAATTAAAGCCATTCTTGGGGAAAGAGGAACAGGTGGTAGCTGATATTGAGGATGACAATAAGAGGTGTTGGCTTGAGAAAACATTCAAGCATTTAGTCTCAAACAGACCAAAACATTTGTTACAGCCTGAAATATATATGTGGGAGAAAATATATAAAATTGAACACCAGACCAGATTCTTTGAACGAAGAAGAAGGCCTTTTGAACTTGGTATTGACCCATATAAAAGGAGGTTGGATGAGCATCTGCCACCTTACATTCCTAAAGCTATCAGGCCATATCCAAAGCATAAGAAAAAGTTTGAGACAACATACTATCCTGATGTATAATGTTTTTATATTTTTGTGTAAAGTTAGGGTAGTAAATAAAGTGTAGTGTTAACATTTTATGAATGTTGTATGATTTTTTCCTGAGTGAGTTACCATAAGATACTATGTACTTTTAATTTCCGTTCAGTCTTTAAGCTGCCTTCACTGGTTACGTGGATTGGATTCGCCATAAATTAAACCGGCTCTACAGCTTCAAATTATTTTATCTTCGTTGGAAGGGAATGTCTCAGGCTAGGTTTATGTACTTTGATGAACTTAGGGCTCGGGGACGTCTTGGCGACGTTTAGATCATTCAGGACAGGAGTACACCCTAAACCTACGAAAGTAATTATGAATGTGAATGATACGAAAGACAAGACATACAGAGGATCGTGGCACGGGAAATAGTTCGTCACTGCCTACCCTTCTGGGAAAGAAGCGTGATTTCCTTATGCTCATCAAAATGAAAAAAAAAAACATGTCTTGACCGTTGTTGCCAAAAGTGCCAAAATCAAACCTGTCACTGTCATAATTTTGACATCGTGCGATGCGTGCTGAATTTTGTATTGTAGTGAAAAAAAAATCCGCTTTGGTGTGATGTTTGATTCTTGTTTTGTATTAAAGTATTCTCAAAAATTATGAAAAACCTGGATATTTGGGAAGTTTCCCTAAGAAATCTTAAAATTGAATTAGGAGAAGTTTGTTGTGTAAGCTACGGGCACGATGAAATTGATTCTAGCGGAGACTTATATATTTGTTCACATAACCTAATCGTCACTGATTTTGGTGAAAATGGTGAAGTTAAATGGAGTAAAGATCTGTCTGATCTTGCCTCTAGTGGTGATAGCCCAGTTAACGTGACCTTTCTCGCTGTAACAAATGCTCTGTGTGTTGGACTTCAAAATGGGGAGCTGTTTACAATTAGCAACCAAGGAGATATCTGTGAACTAGCTGGTGTTTGTGAAAATGGATTATTGGTAAATATAATCTCTTAAATGTGGATGAAGCGAAGGAAGTATGCAGAGATCGTGGCAAGTGGAAAGAGGTAGTCTCTGCCTACCCCTCCGGGAAAGAGGCGTGATTTTATGTATGTATGTATGTATAATCTCTTGCACTGCATTGCGTTATTCAGTATTTGCATTCATATATCACTCTGTCATATTAGTCAACTATACAATTGCTTAAACTATCCTCTGAATTTTACCTCTATTTGGACATGTATATCCTTTATTTCTAAAAGAAGAATCACTAGACAAGCATAGAGCTACTTCTACAGTAAATGAATTCGCTTTTTCCTTTAGTTGCCTTTTACAACATTCATAGATTATGATAAAATAAAATGCTAGGAATCAAACAATAAAATTTCTATGTGACATTATTTCTTTCTTACTTATTATTTCTTCTAAAACAGGCCATGGAATGGAGTCCTGATCAAGAGTTACTAACTTTAGTAACTAAAGACCTGAAGACCATACTTATGACTTGCACTTTTGATGCCATCAATGAAGTGAACCTGTTAAGTGAGGAATTTGGAGAAAAGCAGTTCATTACAGTTGGTTGGGGGAAGAAAGAAACACAATTCCATGGATCTGAGGGGAAGCAGGCTGCTAAAGCTATAGTAGAAGTAAACCCAGGTGCGGCAGGTACTCAATAGAATAGGATTAGTATTTCAGCCCCCAAGTGGACTTATGTAAATATGTTGTAAAAAAATTTTTACATATCTGTGTCTTATACAAGGTACATTTGACTGCTTTGGTCAATGTTTAGATATCCACAAAAGAAACTTAAATTAATGATTACTTAGTTGATTTATTTGGAACAATTATATTCATAGTAGTGTTCATCTTTTAGTTATCCTATATAGCTTTTAATATTTTCATTTTTTAGATAGAAATTTGCAGTCTGACCAAATGGTCAATGTAAAAATCACATGGAGGGGAGATAGCCAGCTTTATGCTATAGGATTCATAAATAATGGAATATGGCAATTCAAAGTATTTGATAGGGAAGGTCAACTGCAGTACACAAGTGAGAAGCAACCAGGTCTAGAATCGAACCTATCATGGCGGCCGAGTGGTAATGTCATTGCTACTACACAAAGACTTCAAGACAAATATGTTGTAGCTTTCTTCGAAAAGAATGGCCTGAAACATGGAGAATTTACTATACCAGTTGATGACAAAACTCAGGTAGAAGATTTGGTGTGGAGTTCTGATTCTGAAATATTGGCACTACTTTGCAGGGATGAACAGACAAACATACAAAAAATATTGCTGTTTACAACAGGGAATTATCATTGGTACTTGAAACAAACTCTTGAATTTAACTCTGACCAAAATTTAAGCAAAATGTTGTGGGACAATGATTTTGATATCTACAATAACAAAAAGTTACATGTGATTTTGAGTAATGGACAATATTATTCTTACTCCTGGATATGGAATATTGAACATAGCAAGGGCACAACTGATTTAGATGACGCTGTTGTTACAGTTATTGATGGAAAGAAAGTGTTGGTCACTGGCTTTAGACAAACTGTTGTTCCTCCACCAATGTCTGCTTTAGAACTTAAATGTAATTCCTTTATAAATTCTACACATTTTGCTCCTGGTCTGAGTGAGAAAAATATTAATACAAACACTTTCTTTGTTTGCACATCAAATAATAAATTAATATTTTATAAACAAACTCAAAAGTTTCCTCTCCTTTGCAAACAAATCAAGATTTACAAAGTTGATAAAAATGATTTTCCCTTCCAATATTACAATTGGTATTGGTGGAAACCTGATACTATTGTTAGTGTTATGTTAGATAGTGATGGCTGTTATAATTTGGTAGAATGGCAATTAGTTGATAATTCTATTGTTAAAAAGACTATGAGCAGTCTACCAGCTGCTTTAACAAGAATACAGGCACATCCTAAAGACACAAATGTATTATTTCTTCAATTAAATAATGGTGAAATAACTAAGTATGAAGAAGGAAAAATAGATATTTTAGAAGTTTCATTTCCAGTTGCATGCCCAAAATTCAGTGTACTTTCAATCCTTGATACTTTATATTTTTTGGGTCTTTCACACAAGGGGCATCTTTATTTGAATGGAGATGTAATTTTAAGTAATGTTAGTTCATTCTTTATTCACACACATTTTCTTTTAATAACTACATTGCAACATGTTCTTTTATGTATTGAGTTAACTGAATCTGGTATTACTGCTATTGCTGAATATCAGAAAACTGAATCTAATCACGTATATAAGAGAAAAATTGAAAGAGGAGCAAAACTTGTAATAGCAGTTCCTAATGACACAAGAACTATTTTCCAAATGCCCAGAGGTAATCTAGAAAACATACAGCCAAGGCCATTGTCATTAAAAATAATAGGAAAATATCTGAATCAGTTGAAATACTATCAGGCTTTTGATTTGATGAGGAAACAAAGAATCAATTTGAATTTGATTCATGATCATAACCCTAAAAAGTTTTTTATGTTTATTGATTTTTTTCTGGATGATATTGAGAATGACTCTTGGTTAAGTCTATTTCTATCTGATTTAGAAAATTTGGATGTAACCAAAACAATGTATGCTAGCAGCTATGCCGACAAGACCTCTAAATTAAATATCGATTATAATAGCAAAATACATAGGGTCTGTGATATTATAAGAAGTCATTTGTTAAAGAGGTTTGATAAGGATCGTAAAATATTGACATTGATTACAACTTTTGTCAAGAAGAATACTGATGAAGATTTGGAAGCTGCCTTAGATGTTGTAAAACAGCTAAAATTGAAGGAGTCTGGTGGATCTAAACTGCCTGTAGGATCAGATGAAGCATTGAAATATTTGCTTTACATGGTTGATGTGAACCAATTATTCCATGTCGCTCTTGGAATGTACGACTTTGATTTAGTTTTGTTAGTAGCTAATAAGTCACAGAAAGACCCCAAAGAGTACATTCCCATGCTGAATGAGTTAAATGATATGGAGGAGAATTACAAGAAATTCTCAATCAATAAACATTTGAAGAGGTTTAGCAGAGCAGTGGAGTTTTTGGTCAAATGTGGACCAGAAAAGCATGATGAATTGAGAACATTTGTTAAGTATCACAGTCTATATATAGACGCGTTGGCGTTATTTACACCAGAAGAAGATATTTATAAGCAAATATCGGACGATTTTGGTCTTTATCTAAAATTAAAAAAGCAGTTTATACGGGCTGGCGTTATGTATGAAAGAGCCAGAAGTCATGAAAAAGCTATTGAATGTTACAAAGAAGCATTGGAGTGGGAATTAGCAATTAAATTAGGCCATAAATTGCCTGCTGACCAATTCAGACAGCTTTGCAAGTAAGTAAAAACAATACCTTTCAAATTTTACATGGCTTTGTATCTAACCTTCTGTGACTTCTAACTTTTTTTATTATTTCAGTGACCTAGTAAATGGTTTGAAAGAAGAAAAAAGGTTTGATGAAGCGTTAAATATTTTGGAAAAATACTGTGATGATAAGGAGGATGCCATTTCTTTTGCTATTGAAAAGAGTCAATACAAAACAGCTATGCGTCTTTGTTCACAGTTCAACAGAGATGATTTGAAAGGTAAGTGTTTTTATGAAATTATTAAGATTTCGCACACATATGTTACATAAGTTGTTTTTTCGTCAAAACATGTAAAACTTTTATGATTTTGTTTCAGTCGAAAAATTATTGCCCGCTGTACTTGAGGAATACACAAATTTACGCGACTTGGTGGAATCAAATTGGCATACCTTTATCAAATACAAGGAACGCCTATCCATTGTTAGAAAAAAAAAGCGTAAAAATCCCATTGAACATTACGACCCCGCTTTTGACAACAAAGACAGCGACTTGTATTCTGATGCTGGGAGTACAGTAGCCTCTTCAAGGGGTTCAACGTAAGGTTTTCTTTTATGAAATAACTAACGCTTACAGTGCCATCATCCAAATTATGATCTAATTGGTAGTGGTACCGTGTGCTGTACCCATAGGATATGGAATAATATAAAACTAGAACTGTGAATGTGACATCGCAATCGCAACTGATCTGCGTCGTTATATATAAACTTTATATTGTATCTTCATTTTGAAATTCGACAGCTTGATAACTGCGTATCAGGAAACTTCGTGCTATGCAAGACGACTATCATTGCTATAGTGTGATGTAAAGTACAATATGGCATATCTATATTATTCCCTGATTTATATTGCCGTACCACTGTGTGTGCACTTTTCCATGGATATCGTAAAACGCCACTAAGAAATAGGCTTATGAACTTTGACTCTCAATTCCAACATTAGGCAGTCTTGAAATGACTGAAATGAAAGGCAACTGAACGTTGCCTTTCAGTCATTTCAAGACTGTTGGTTCTGTCTACCCCGTAAGGGATATAGACGTGACTGTATTTATGTATGTACCCCTGTGGTGATGAAACTCACTTAAGCTGTGCAGTGACTATAATGATCATAATTTACGATTACAGCCGAAGCTTCCAGTCAAGCAAAAATCGAAGAAAGCACGAGCGTAAAGTGGCGTCTTTGAAAGAAGGGTCGCAGTATGAGGACGTCGCTTTGGTCATGGCTTTGCACAGTTTGGTGACATCATCGTATGAGTTGAGGTCTACAGTGAAGAAGGTTAACATAGCATTGAGCTGCTTTGATAAGGACAAGGAAGCTTTTATATTACAGGTGGGCCAATTTATATGACTTTTTTCTATGATTACATAGTTTTGATTATAGAGTTAATAAGTTAAATGCAATTTGATGGTATGACTCTGACAACCTCTCCGGAAAAGTGTGGTGATTTTTTGCATGTTAATGCAATTAGGCATGTTGTTTCAGACATCACTTGAGAAATTACTTAAAGGAATGAAGGACAGTTTTAAGGAAATTTGGACCAATGAGCTCATATTAGAAGCAACCAATGCGGCGATAGCGGCCCAAAATGTGCCGGAAGGGGCGCACGTTATTTTACAAGGAATTGCAACTTTGGGTGTGTATATTTCAGCATCTTATCCTGTCAGTTTACCCACTTATTGAGACTTAGGACGAGGTAATTTTAGTGGACAAAGGTATCTACAACCATGATAAAAACGAAGGTTTTTTCGCCTGGGGTCGTTTAAATTAAACAAAATTTATGTTCATGTCTGACATTAACAAGAATGACATCCATAATAACTTAATTATAAATGTGAAAGTGTTTGTTTGTCTTTTATGACCAATCTCCAAATACATGTAGTGTGAAATGCAAAGGACATAGGGTACTTTTAAAGTGGGCAGAGCTACGGGTAGGAGTTAGTAGATACAAGGAGTAACTAGATCTTTGTTTTAAGTTAGGTTTACGTAAGTCAAACTGGAATTACAATGTGTGATATTCTGGTTCTGACTTTTGCTATGAAAGAACGCAACTGGGGCAAACGCCTAGATCGATCACCTGATCATGTCAATTTCTCATCCCATATGACCCATACAAGAGAATTTACGGAAATAAGTAACACTCATCTATTATAAAAATACTACTAAGTTCATTTTCTGAATAAATACTGTACTCATCTAGCATTCCTTTTTCAGAACCACACATCAGGATAGCTCCTGTTATTCAAGATTTCAATTGGCAACTGGAGGGCCTTAACTAATTCTATCATGTACATTACACATACAGTACTTTCATATGATAGTATAATAAAAATATTTTATATTTCATAACTTATTTTATTTGTTAATTCATAAATATCATTAAGCAAAATCATATAAAAATAAATATAATTATAAACTACCTATTAAAACACTTCGGAGAACAAAAATAGCATTCAAAATCGACTGAGCTGTTTCTATTGTTGTCAAACACTACAACTCTAAAAAAGTCTTTGAGTTCATATTCCTTATCCATGTGAAACATGTCATTCACTACAGGACTTCCGCATACGCACATATTTGCGTTATCTAAGAAATTGACTAAGGTCCAAGGAATGATGTTGGGTGCATAGAACATTTTGTTTTTCAGTACATTTTTAGAAGCAAGATTAACTAAACTGCCAATGTAATATTCCCAAGGAGTATGCTTGTTCCACTGAGGAGTATTGTCTTCATGATGGAATTTGTTAGTAGATAGGTCAATGTATTCCAGACGACATTGCATCAAGCTGCATGGCAGAGAACCAAGGGAGTTCTTGGAAATTGTAAGATATCTGAAATTAAATAGATACAATATTATTCCCATGTTTGATGATTGATTATGTGATGTATCAATATATCAATTAAGTTTTTTAAAATCAACGAAATCTTTCTAAAAAGAAGCTCAATCTATCATGAAGCTTTCCTCAGAGAACTTTAAGATGCATGAAGAAACTAGATTACAGATAACATACATACATATAATCACGTCTTTATCCCTTGCGGGGTAGACAGAGCCAACAGTCTTGAGAATCAAATATTGACAGGTTGGTAGCCTGCCGTCTGCTCGCTATCCCCTGTCACGCGCATGTTTTATAAGAAATAATCAAGACAAAATGCTATGATGTTTTGAAAGATTTTGTGAATTATTACAGTAGATGCAGAAAATCTATATCCATACATAAAGTATGTATAATACAATAGTACCTAACTGATGATGTCTGTACTTTAAGGATATTGTCGAAAAATCGATATATCTAAGTAGCCATTCCAAGTCAAATATGATTTTTAGAATTTCTGTCTGTCACTCATATCACGCGAAAGAGCGTCGTTAGTCGAGTCAGTAAGGTGCCCGGTTAAAATGCGCGATCCGCAAAAATGCACAAGTTTAAAGCCCACCTCGGCCATGTACCAATGTCTATTTTCAAAGTTATGTACATTTGTTTGAATATTAACCGATGCTCTTACGGTGAGGGAAAACATCGTGGAAACCTGCCATTCAGGCAACTGGATGTGTAACCATGGATCCAAATGGGTTAGGTTTATCTGCCAAGGTTGTGGAG
Organism: Amyelois transitella; assembly: GCF_032362555.1. Lineage (NCBI taxonomy): Eukaryota > Metazoa > Arthropoda > Insecta > Lepidoptera > Pyralidae > Amyelois > Amyelois transitella. The sequence continues at coordinate 6,778,510 of NC_083519.1, read as the reverse complement.
GTCAGATGGGAGTCGCTTTGTGTAAAAACCTGGCTCCCCAATCCATGGTCAAAGGCATACCCTGGCTCCTTTCCAGAGAGGTGAGGTTGCAACCGGGACTAAAAGCCAGGAGGAAGAAGACTCACATCACGCGAAAACTTTGTCATGTTTTAACTTAAAAACTGGTATATAAAAATTTAACCTCCATCCCTCTTATAGGTCAGCTTTTGACTAAGTTACACAGATCTCATTCCACGGCAAACGAAGTCGCGGGCAACAATTAAAGAATAAATATTGACTTATTTACCTGAGGGTGCTTATGCGTCCTAAAGTAGAAGGTAGCTTTTTTAACATATTGTCATCTAATTTTAATGTGACTAATTTATGCAGCTTCCAAATAGCTTTTGGTAAATTATTTAACTTATTTCCAGAAAGATCTAGAAGCTTCAAGACTTTGGTGAGCTAAAAAAAAATTAACAACCATTCTATAATTCATAATATGATAATAAATAAAATAAAATTCTTATTTTGATTTGATGTAAAAAGAAGAAATAGATTAACTTTCAAAATAAAATACAAGGCATAGGTATATCAATCAATAACTTTAACTTAAGTTATAATAAGATCTACTACTGCTACCAAAGCCCAAGTGTTGTAGAAGTAACAGAACAAACTAAACTGAATTTTCATGACTGACTGACTGACATGAAATGACTTCAATTTCCAAATATTGATACTTATTAATCCTTCTTTTCTAGATTGAACACATTTATATATGTATATATATATATATATATATAATAAGTCATTTAATCTGAATTGCTTATACAATGTAAGACAATAGGTTGTTGTACTTCCAATTCAGAGTGCCTTGTGGCATAGGATTTTAAACATTTCCACAGGATTCTGTTTGGTGCATCTCTGGAGAAGAGAGGCACAAGAAGAGACAGAATCCATATTGTGAGACATACTGTAACAACAATCACTACATAGTATAAAACAAAGTCGCAATTTTAGCCTGTTTGTCTGTATGCTTAAATCTTTAAAATTACGCAACGGATTTTGATGCGTTTTTTTGTAACAGGTAGAGTGATTCAAGAGGAAGGTTTTTATGTATAATAACATTTATAATTTTGCACCCGTGCGAAGCCGGGGCGGGTCGCTAGTATACTATAACACTTAGACATATGACAAAAAATATTTTATACAGCTGGCTTATTTTAAACTCTCATGTTGCTTTATGCTATATATAAATAAGGTAGATCCGAGATAAAATAAAGGTGTGTTATGCCCGCATGTTACTTACTTCTGGCCCTAATAACCATCTCCAGTCAACCTCTTGCCTTACACCAAGTTGATTATTTGACAAATTCAGTTCACGTAGATTGGGCATCCTGCCTGAAAATAAACAATTGTTTAGACTAATTCTTAATAACATGAACAGTTAATTTTAAATATAATGAAAAAAATATTTAAAATGTTACCAAATTCAGGAGGTATCTTTTCTATCTCGTTGTTGCTCAAATCAAGTACAACAAGCTGTCTTAGCAGTAGTATATCCCTCCGGAAGTTACATAATTTAAGACCAGACATGTAAAGGTTCAGTAAAGTCCGAGGAAATCCTTTGGAAGGAAATTCACTTCTATCATGAATAACTAACTTGGTAGGAGCATTATCTTTAGATGTTACACTTAAATTTGAAAGAGAAGACAGCTGAATATTTTTAGTGTCACCAGTAATACAACATTTTAACAATCTCATAAAACATTTCAGTTGTATTGTTTCACATTTTATACATAAGTCATGTGGTGGTTCTTCAAATCTTATTGTAGCTTTTCCTTCATTTAAACACTTAACAAATACTTGTTTTATATTTTTAATCCTGTATTTTATTCCAGTTTTATTAACTGATGAAAAATGAATGATAAAATAGTCATTACATTTAGGTTCTTTGCCAAGAGCTAAAGTTGATTTTAAATACTTTCCCGTACATTTAATATTTAAATTAATGTGTTGTCTGTTTATAATTTCGATTTGACATTGTAACTTCATTTTATATGTAACCCAAATCACAATTTAACATACACACTATAGAATTCAGAGTGAGTGTGAACTGTAGTGTTGTTATTGTTGTATTTAGTATTCAATTTGTTTATAGTTTATTTTCTTTCTTTCTTATTAATTTACTATGAAAATAATAATTTCTATTTGGAAACTAACTGTGCAGATAGCTGTGTTAAGCTGTAGTTAAAAAAGTAAACAAGGAATTCCTTCCCGCCACAAGATATGTCAGGCTTGACCATGATTGTCAATGCAATTTTTTCTTTTTTTTTCTTGGAAGAATCCACTGGTCTTTAGTAGCACTTTTTTGCGAATGGCAATAATTCATGTCAATGACTTTTTCATAAAAACTTGCAACCCTATAATTTAACTGTCTTGTTGCATACCTTTTCTCTGCGGCTGTTTTTCTCTTCTGAATAAAGTAACAAAACAATTTACTGCCAAAACTACTTCCAAGTAAATTTTAAACAGTAAAATTTTAAATTAAACAGGTGTGTATGATTATTCTAATTCTACCGCAAATTACTTAAGAATATACAATTGTTTTGTCTCTTGTATTATGGTAGTTACGAGAAAGAATCTCAGGTACCTACTGTTTATTTACATTGCTCATAGTTTGATTATCTCGATTCTAAACCTTTAATAACTAAGTACTTACATGCGCTATAAAAAATAAAGATAGGGGACCATGTAACATATTTATGAAATAAAATATAATTAACTGAATACTCATCACTTTGTTTAGTAACACGATACGAAAATGGCTGCTTTGGTGGTTCAATCTCGTTTTGCCGGATTGAAAATTGAAGATGACGATAATCCTACATGTAATGACAACCAAAAAACAAAAAAAGCGAAAACAAATACTGCCAAAAAGCCTGAACCTGCCAAGAAAATTAAACCTCAAAATACCAAACCACAGGTATTTTTTTTCTCATTCTAAAGTTCTCTGATTCATTGAGAATTTAGTTTTGAGTCAATATCAAATTATATTTCAAAGCTCTACATGACCCTTTTAAGAGCTTTCTTTTTAGGAAGTTTAAAAAATATAATGATGTTAATTTATTGGTATATGCATGAGATAAAGTTTAATTATAATTTATTGAAAAACTGTCTGCAAATGTTGAAAAACTGATTATCTATGTTTGTTATTATCTGGTTTTTCTTGGCTTTTGCCTGCCATTTATTATTACTTTGATCAAACTTCAATTTTATTTTCTTGATTAGCAAAGTAACTAACTCCTTTAGGAGCTTTCCTTTAGTTTAGCAATTAAAATTTTTTTGTTCTTTTGCATATAAATCTACTTCTCACTTTTCATGCTTCTTATAATAATTTCTTCACATTAAGTAAGATTTGAGACTCCAGTAGTGGAGACCAAATAAAGAATATTTAGGCTACCAAAACTCTCCTAAGAAACTATCTTTTGTTGATTGTATGAAATAATTTTTTTCATACTTTTGCTATCTTTGACTTAATGATATAGACAAAGAGTATACTTAATGATATAGTAAAATATATAGTAAATGATGATAGTCTGTTGGTTTGAAAATGTAAAATGCTTTGAAATATGTAATTGTTGTAATAAATAAACAATATTAAAAATATTTTCCTGTATTACTCGAAGAAATTTCTTAAGGAATAAGTAGTGCCTTGTACAAAGCTTTCTTTAGTTTGTGTTCATTCTGTTTCTTCTGGTACCTATTTACATAAAAATTTTTAAAAGTAATACAAAAATAGACAAAATAAAAAATGTTTTCTTGTCATAAAGCTAAGTAAATTAGATCCATTATCATGTTCTCAATACAAATTTAAGTAAATATTCAAACTTTATAAATTTTTCTGTAGTTTTTTAAATATTGAATAATAAAATAAATAATTAAATAGTCTGCAGGGAAGAAAAAGAAGACCAAACAGAATTCTGCTTCATCTGAGCAGTGGGAGACTTGGAAACAGAAGGATGAGCAGCTGGTTGATGGCAACTTTGAATCAGAGTTACAGCAGGTGCTCAATCAATTAAACTATTCAATTAAAAACAACATGATTTTTTGTCTTCATTCAAATTCAATTTTTATAAACAATTATATATCTACATAAAGTACTCCTTGGGGCTATCATAGCAATTCCCAGTAAAAAGTAGTCTCTTTGAAAATTGGTCAAGTTTTTGGGAGATTTTGGGGTTTGTTGAGGGAGTAAAGGTTAGACAAGGTCACCCTACAGTGGCAGCTGCTTTTTACAATACTTAGGCTGTTCTTGAGTTTATTAATTGCAAACAAATACAATTGTTTTCTCTATAATATTAGTATGGAGTATGGATAAAGATTTTTGGTTCAGTCAGTTTGCATGTGCCATGCAAGATGTGGTAGCAATTGCAACCCTGATAATGTTGTTAAACTATTGATACTATAATTGTTTATTAATTATTAATTTGACTACAGTTAGTTGATTTCTTACATGATAAATTCATGGGTCAATTTTTTAAACAATATTACTAATGTACAATTCCAGGCAATACTCTTATCAAAACTTGACTTTGAAGAGAAAAAAGATGTATACAAACAGTCCAAGAAGGAAGCAGAACTCGAAAAGAAGTCATCAGAACAAAATACTAAAGCAGGATCTAAGAAACAAAAGAAAAAAAATGTGATGAGCCTTGACCAGTTCAATGTGATGATAAGTGGAGAAGATAATAGAGGTAAAACTATGTTGCAAATTAACATACATTTATTCCTTACGAGGTAGATGGAGCCATCAGTTATGAAAAGACTGTATGGTCATTTTCATTTGTTTAGCTTAATAGTGAAATTGACATTCAAATAAAGGCTTATAAACTTGGGATACTTGGGAAAAAGAAGAATCCCATGCATAACCGTAGAAATCTTCACATTTTATGTCAGCTCTATACCATTCTCAATAATCAGCTTGCCCCAGACTATCTTAAAAAAGACTTCAAATATTAAGTTCTACTCACGAAATAATCCTACGTTCTTCAAATATGTTAACTCTTGCTATCCCTTTTCACCTTACAGGTATTGCCTTCAATTCTTTTGCCGTTATGGCTGTTAGGCTCTGGAATTCACTTCCCTAGTCCATCAGGACATCCCCAAGTCATTCTAGTTTCAAATCATGGGTTTGTGAGGGTATTTGATACCTATAACCCTTTTCACTCATTTCGGTAATAGCTGCACCTATTTATTTATGTATATTGTTTATCTATTGTAGTTTTATGTATGTATATTATAATTATTTTATTTTATATTTTGTGTAGGTATAAATATATTTATTTAATTTGAACCCACATAAGGTTCTCTGTCGGACCGAATTGTTGACTGATAGATAATACTTCCAGCATTAAGTCCGCCATTTGTACTTTTTGCAATAAAGTTTAAATAAATGTGTTAATTTTGGTACCCTAAAAAAAGGAATTAAGGTTTAGGGTGCCAATCTTCAACACAATGCCCAAGTACTCAGTTAACCTGTTTATAGATGAGCCAAGCCAAATATTCCTTATTGTAATAAAACTGATAATGTAGAGGAGAACATGTACCTAACCTTTATATAAGCGCACTATATTAAATAAATATTAGTATTACTCTCATCATTTGCCATATTCAATTACTCTCCCTAAGCTCCAACCTTACATGGCGATCCTGTTATAATATGGTATAAACCTTAACTATTGACTCACTCAAATTCTATTTACAGTAAATCATGAGGAAGATCCAGATGAAGATCCTAAATCCAAATCCCCTGACAAAGATACTGAGTTCTTTAAAAGGGTGACTGATGATGCCAAGACAGAGTTGATAAAGGACAAAGTTTATGATAGGATCCGAACTCGACTAGCGGTGCCCGACGAAGTTATTACTAGGGTACAGTTTGCTGACGCACTGGAGAAGAAGGACAAAGAAATTTCAGCTTTGAAGCAGGAGGTCGACAGTTTGAAAAAGGAACTTAATACAGTCAGGTCTAGGAACAGGAAACTGTGCAATATCCTTGGACAGGGCGAAAGTATGTTTTTTTTTGTTTGTGTTTCTTATTTGTACTTTATTTTTCTGAAAATTAAAGGTAATCCACGTTCTAAGGTGTACATATGAGTCCCGTTTTTGCCATGTAGGTACCTGTTATAGTTTTCTTAGTGTAAATTATGAACAATGGAAATCATAGCAAGAAAACTTGTAAAAAGGCAACTTTTGTCGAACCATAATTAGAAGAAGGATAAGTTTCCCTGTAAAATCGCAGCAATTAATCCCCAATCGCTTTGAGAAATCACTTCATTTAGCCATTCTCAGATTGTAGGAGGACCCAGGTGAATGAAAGCACATTGTTTTTTTTTAATTGATAAAATTTTTCAAGTCATCCGACATTACATTGAGTGAGCCACAGAGGACAAATTATTTTTTCCCTTAGTGATGTAACGTCGCATAGAGTGATTTTTGAGAGTCTTCAATTTGAAGGATATATGAGGTTGGCATAATTACAGCAACTGAATAAAGCCTCCAAATAACGAAAAAATGTATTAAGTGTGTATTTAAATTTTTTCAGTGAAAGATAAAGCAGAAGTGTTAGTGGAGGTGGAACGTCTGAGGGCGGTACAATCAGAGCTCACGGCAGAGCTCGCCACACTACACACGGAACTCGAGAAAGAACGGTCCAAGAACACAGACCCGAGAGCTAAAGATAAGGTAATAAACTCACCACAGGAGAAATTCCTGAAAAAATGTGGATGATCCGTAGACAAACAGATGATTTTCTAGAAAATTATGTGGCTGTTTTAACATAGGGACAATCGACTAAAAATTAAAATCTCTGCATTGGCCTTACATTTACTTTGAAGTGATCAATGCCTTATTGCTTCAAATAGATTTGGATTATCTTGCTGCGATCGGCAAGACTAAATATGTTTTATTTGTACACTGGCTATCAAGTTCTTTTTATCCTTCTCCTCCACACTATACCTATATATAAAAAAATTCATAGAGATTGGTTCGTTAGTTTTGACGTGAAAGACGGACATACAAACACACTCACATTTTCCAGTGTTAATGTGCCACGTCATTTCCTGGAAGTATCAAATCTGTGACCCTTTCATGTCTAGGGATGATCTGACTGTTCCATATTTTTCAGAAAAATTCAACTAAAAAGAAAAATATACGCTTTGACGTTTCATCTGAAGCAATATTATGTAAAGAATCAAGCTCGGGGACTGCTTAGTAGAGGAGAATGTATTTTTTATAGAAACTTAATAGCTCTAAAAATAGAAATAAAGATTTATGATTACTTCAAATCTTCTTTTTATTTTCCATGTCTGTTCCGCTTTCAATGTTTTTATCTTTGATTGATCAAGGATTGAAGCATGATATTATAGATTTTAACATCTTAATAATTGGAATGAATGTTTCGGTGTTCTGTAAATCTTATTCTGAAATGACTGTCTCCAGTTCTTTCTGGCGAAAGTGTAAGTTAGATTCCAAAATAATAGCTATGATCATAAAGAAACTAATTCTAAATACAAATTTAGATTTTTGCTTTTTTTGTGTTGAAAGGCGTCATAAAGTCATGGAGTCATGTTCTCTGCTTTAACTGTAATCGGGGTTCGTCTTAAGGATCACGGATCGGATCATCAGACAAAATTCGATCGTGGTTACATTTTCAGTGGTGTGTAGTAATGTTTTGAGTTTAGTTTGACTAAAGGAAAGAACAATTGGTGTATGCATTACTCTTTTATTTTTATTTAATAAATGTGTATAAAATGTGTAATAAAAGTAAGTATCGATTTAATTATGTTCTTTTTTTTAAAATTAATAAGCCAGCAGCAGCGGAACATTTTAATTAGATCGAAAGAGACGGAAATTTCTTTGATAGCAGTTACAACTAGCTTCTTCATTCTCGAAGCTTATTTTTGTCTGTTTATTGCCGTGGTCGGATCACCAAATACGTCTACTTCTGAGGCGTAAGTGCGAGTTTTACTCGATTAAACGTACAGTGACGGTAACGTGATCAAGATGGCAATTTGATCAAGTAAAACTCGCACTAACCCCTCTGGTCGATCCATGTATGTATGTTCTTCTGCTTATACTTCATTTGATCGGACCATGGGCATGTCAAATTACACGTAGTTCTAGACTTTGGCACTACCATCCTTTCTATGTTTTTGATTAGGTCTGTGATGATGTGCGGAACTTCGTAAATGTGGTTAACGGGATTATAGTGACTTATACAAATTTTTTTTTACAGAGGAAAAAAAGTGTAAATGGCGAGAAAGATAAATAGCATGAACTGGACAGTCTGAAAACTAACTATTGTTTTCAAGAAATAAAGGAGTCAGTTGCCTTCGAGTCAAACTATGACGTGTTCATATTAAAATCGTTACTGTCCAGAAAAGGCACTTGCGTCGTCGAAGGACCAACTGTTACAGACGAGGCGAAGGTTGAAGAAGAAGTGTCAGTTCCCGCTGATACGTGTGACGTGTCCAAGCGTAAACGAACGCGCAGACCATGGATAAATGTGACTTACGCCCGCCTGTCAGAAAAAACTTTGGCGAAACAGAAGCCCGTACTATCACGACCAGAACATGTCGCGCCTTCGTCTAAATGCACGTTTCAATGCTGCAAGCAGTCTTATATTCTCGGTGAATCATTGAATAAGGCGGAGATGAAACGCGGAGGAAAGGCGTCAATTCCCTCCGAAAAGGGACATGATATGCTCAAATATGTGCGCAAGTCACGGACTTATGATAGCGGCGGACCAATGATTAAGGAGAATAAAAAGACTTATGCTGACTTGAAAACGCGCAATGCTCGACCTATGCAAACATTCCGCAGAAAGATTTAAATCACATTTCCTATCCTTTTGGATCCTGAACACATATAGTGATGTGACATTATATGCATATAAGTATATTTTATTTAGGTGAATCTTATGTTCTGGGCTGATATGCTGATCTGATGCTGTCAATTTACTGTCAATTTTATAACGTATCTTTTAGTCATATTTTAATTATATAATTAAGACTGTTATTATAACAGGGACGTCTTGGCAAAAGGACAAATTACCCTAATCCGACGAGCTTGCGTTAAGAGAAATGTAGATGGAGAAGAAGTAGGCATGCAGGGATCGTGGCAAGTGGAAAAATTTTAATCTTACTTTTCCGGGAAAAAATTCATATTTTATTAAAAATTTAAGTATATTAAACTATAATTAAGGCACTTAAGTAAGCGTCCATAGTATTTTGGTTTACTTAAATAGCTAAGAAAGTATTTTAAAGTGTCATTGTTAGTTGTACCTAATATGATTATGCTTTCATGAAATGAAAGAAAATTAATGAAGGTAAGGATAGAATAAATGAATTATATTTTAAGGTAGATAATCCAAAGTTATTTTTAAACTTTGTTTAAAAAATATCTTGTTTGGCTAACTTTCTTTTCATGTGAATTGTTATGAAAAAATGATTTATTGATATTAAAGAACAGATTTCGAATTAATATACACAATATTAATTCGAAATCTCGACGTAATATTATGTTTCTCTGAAATGAAGATTCGAGTAGAATGAGTCATTTAAGTATATCTAGAGAGAATTTAATGTTTCTATGTATATTCGGGTAAGATAATTAATATAAAAACTTTTAATTATATGTTAAAACATTTATAAATACCTTTCTCGCGAGAGTTAAGCATTTTATTTTGTTGTTAAGCGGAATCGCAGGATTTTAATTATAAAATAGTTAAGATATAAAAAAATAAACGTAGATGAAATAAATCAAAATCAGATTAAAAAAATGTACATTTTTATTTTAATACATAATTTCATACACAATTAAAATTAAAACATCAATGTACCTAATATATATTGATGATCGATACTGGTATGTATTATATTATAATTACATGACGATGTGTGTATTTTACAAATAATACAGCAATTCTAACAAAACGAAATATTGTTTCGCGTGTATCAGATGCCATAAATAAATTATTTTAATTACTTAACCCTTTCAACGCCATAGGCTCATATATTCGTATGCGACAAAGCAAGTTGTAACCTCGTCGCCACGTACTAATAAGTAGGTATATTAGGCTAAAATTTGGATAAAACAATTTAAGATTTCCAGATTTTTCTATTACTAGATGAAGAAATTATAATATAGGCAGCATGGTTAAATGTGTTCAAACATTTTATGTTTATTTTCGAATTAATAAGACGAAGTATATGCAATAATACGATGGTTTAAAGGATGTCATTAATCACTTAAATAAAAACAAATAAACTTAAAATATTTATAAAATTGTCAATATCTTCTTGTTCTCATCACTAGTAGACCTAAAAATGTCTAGTTTACATAAAACAACATTTTAGGTCGCGGCTTGTAGCGACCCGGTTTTTTCTTTATAAATCCATGGCGTGAAAACGGTTAAAGCTATTAAAAATATAAATTGTGTATAAATTATTATGAATAGGCAGATCTTAAGAAATGCTTGCTGACCAATGAAGAGGGTGTATATTTTGTTCAATAATTTTGAGATTGTAATAACTGAATTTTTTGATCTAATTCGAAGTATAAATTCTGTCATACCGTAAAATTTTTTCATTGGTCATATTTCTTTACATTTGTATTTTACATGACCTAAACTACCTATTTCTAAATAATATACATAGAATATTTAAATTATGCGTTTAAATATATCTAATCATATCATAATATCCCCTACTATATTATGATGATAAGGCCTACAATAAATGACAAGTCAGACGAGTAGACTTCTTAGATTTATTGTAATTTTCCTCTGACTCTTGGTATAGGTCATGTACACAATAAATTTACTAAAATCGACCGTACCGTTTTCACCGCATACCGGTGCTACAGGAGCGAAAAGACTAGTTTACTGCTTAATAAATAATAATATTGGCCCAGCTCCACACACGCGGTCCCAAAATATAAATAAACTACAGTCGCTTCAAATTACTGGTGATCCATAATGATTTTGACTAGGCATTTCTTTGCAGTTATGAATATATTGTGCAAGTACCTAAATGTTATTGAAATAAATCTATGATAGAAAAAATAAGTTCCAATTAAGTTCTATTTTAAATTTACGTAATAAAATACAAATATATTGGCAGTAAGGAGATAATCCACAAGTATGGCAGCATAAATTGAATTCTAATATATTTTTTGGTCCAATTTTTTTTTAATTATAATCTACAGTACATAACACTTTCATATTAATTTGTCAAAGAAAAATACATACATCGTTATAATACTGACGTTATACAATGTTATTAAATATTACGTATTAAGTATGTAATAGCGGTTATTGCTAAGCGAAGACTACATTAAAATTAACTTAATTTTAATATGGCAGTATGTGGTAAGCAAAGATTTGCGTTCGTCGCAAATAAAAGTTCTATTCGAGTAAAAAAGATATACCGAAGCCAGTCAGTATACTTAGACATTAATGTCTATTCGTTGGGATATATCTTAATAACGTAACAAACACAAACCACTGGATTCTATAGTCTCACGCTACAACTTCGGTAAAAAATAATTAATAAAGCACACTACTGTGTCGTTATTAAGCTTCTATATACAGAAATATTCGATAAAAGTAACTAAGTACACATTATCGAACTCTTAAGAACTGGCTGAAGTTATGATAAGTGCAAAAAAAAATGTTTAATTGTTCCCTTTTCAAAAGTTTAAGATGTTTTTCTATTCCAGAAAAATCATTCAAAGCGAGTAAGTGAAATAACAAGAGAACAACAAGACCTTTTCTAGCGCTTAACTTCAGCTAAGTTCCAATAATTAGATACATTTTATCTTTTTACCTCCACTTCTCAAAGAATAAAAAAATCGCTCTAACATTCAATCAATATTTACAATGTTTTCGACGTTACTCGTTTATTCCTTTGAAATTTTCATTGTTTTACCAATACGAACTTCCTTTGAGTTTCTCATTCGTTTCCGTTAGTAGAAAAGTGTTCAATTCCTTGAAAATTATTGTTCATTCGAATTTAGCACGGTGGAATATTTCGACATTTTGTTGTGCTGCTGGGTCTCGAAGCCTGGTCGCAATACGATTCGGTCACCACGCTGTTAGCCACTTTGTCGACGCAGTATACAGCGCGATGTTTTATTACATCTTCGCCCTGCAAAGAAATAGTTCATTAAAATCAAAGTTTATAATGCAGCTATTAAGCAGATATCATTAGTTATTGTCACAAGTTTAGAGAGCTAAATTTAATTGTCATTACTTCGAAATCTTGAACTTATCGATGTGCCTTCACTTCAGTCAGATTGTTATAAACAAAAGTCTTATTTTCATCATCATTTCAATAAACTAAAATCTAATTAAGATAACAATGCTGTTAATAATGAACTACTTACAGGCATATGGCAGGCCTTAGGACACGGTTTCCACAAGTACACAAGCCAGTCGTACCGAGGTCTCTGCGAATGGTCTCTGGAATGTTCCCTCGGGTGGGGCCGGCCTCGCAACTGGTGAGAGTGGAATGCTTCAGGGCTTTGCGTCTGGGACTGAGGATATGATCGCGTGGGGATCCGGCGGGGGTATTGTCCTGATACGACTTGGAGGGCTTGTGAATGGGGATGAGAAAGGGGCGGATGGGAATATAAAGCGGAGGCTGTTGGGGTGTCAGGAATTTGAGAAGATTGGGGGGTAGGGCAAGCCGGTCGCCTGCACTGTTGCATGAGAGCTTCGTTCCGTGGAGGCTCTCTGTTGTAGCAATTCGATTGCTCAGTCGGATCTAGAGAAAAAGCGTTTGTATTAGAACATTACATTTTGTGAAGGGTTATATTGTCTGCTCCGAGTTGTAATTTGCCTTTTTAATATTTGCCTTGCACGTTATCATACACAGAACAAGAAAGTTCCTTAAGAACACCTCGTACTCTTGCAATCATTTCATTTCGATTTCTATTACACTAACAAGTACTGTTTGGGTTTGGAGTCATGCTTTTATCAATTAATCAGCGTTAACACAACGCTTCTTCTATTCTAATTTGCATGGAATTCGTATTTATTTGTCGGCTGGATGCGAATGTCAGTTTTTAGTCATTATTTTAGGGGTACTTATACCATATGAACTAAATGACTGCTAATTAAAAAGACTCACGGCTGTCCTGGTCCACGCACTCGTAGTGCCTGCTCATGTAGCCGACGCCGCACGAGGCGCTGCAGGGCGACCACTCCGTGAGGCGGTACCGGTACTGCCGCTGCCGGTCCACGGTGTACTGATACGTCACTCCGGGGTTTCGGTGCTTGCCGCGGCAGATTCTTTGCTGGAAGATCAAGTTTTCTGTGAGTTTTGATAGTCTTCTTTGAAAAGTTGGCATGTTTCATCGTTTGGTTACTGCGATCAAGAACGGCCTAATCGCAAGTTGTCAAGAGTAAATTCTGTGTTAGATTCATATTTTTGTTAAGCTTATCAAACGAAAACAATCGTAATAACTTCAACTAGAGAAGTAATTGACTTTTTACATGCCTGGCCATTTGTTTATAACAAAAATAATGAACTTACATAAACTTTGATGTCTTCCCTAATAGGCCCTTGTATGCGAACTTTCTCCCAATCACGATCTCGTTCGTATATTGCTTGTGATCCAGCCACAAAATATTCAGTCAGCGTGGCATTTCTGAAAAACATGGCATTAGATTAAACTCACATTTTTTCTAAGAACTTTGACTTAATTAATAGTAAAGAAAATAACTTTTTATACACACACCTTGCTCCTGTTAAATACAGCTTTCTTGAAGTCGCACTGCCAATAGAAATGTAATTGCCAGGACTGACTTTTTCTTCAATTTTCACGTTTCTTGAGCCTGCTGGTATTACGGCTACCTGTAAAAACAAATTCAAGTTTTATTATGCTTAAGTTTATTTATTATATGGCTTATGCTTTTAGTTTTACTGGCAGCGTAGGAACGGTACGCTTAAGATAAATAGCACGAGCTTATTGAAGACTCCTTGCGGATATTGGCAACAATCTTAGTATGAAAATGCAGGTATACCGCAGCAGCAGTCAAATCGCGAAGGTCTCTTTTTCTTGTGTTTGGTTTACTTATATTTGCTTACGTGGCTTGCTTAATGTAAGATATTATATTTTAAATGTTTCAATCATAATTTGTTTTGCTTCTGCTGCGCTTTATTTGGTAAGCAATGAGGAGTTATACCATGAATTTACTTTAAGTATAAAGAGCTTTACTCACTTCGCTCAATCCGGCATGTCTCGTGGTTCCCTTGTTGTAGATGCCTTGCACAGTTTTGCATTTAGTGCCGTTCCCTCCGCATACTCCACAGACGTCGTCCTCGAGATCAGAGTCCACTTTCCAGTCACAACCTACTTTGTAGCAGACACCTGAGAAAAAGTTAAAAAAGTTATTATTATGTAGAGAAATATTTAAACTGCTTTTGTAAAATACATATTCATCATATTAAACAATTAACAAAAGACGCAATAAGCAGAACTCGTTTAATTCAGCATTCAAGCCATCAATTGTAACTGATTTTGACATCCAAAAAAAGATGCCTTCATTGAAATATAAATATGTTATAAGAAACTAAGTAAAGATGGATAAAGACATGAAAGAAAGCTTACCAGAAATGCACATGTCTCTAGCACCCGGGTTCTGTCGACAAGGCGTGCCGTCAGCTGCAAATCCTTCCGACATTGGATCATCAAACAATTCGTTCTCCTCGCGCGGCACGCATTTTAGCTCGCACGGTTTATCTAGAAAGATTTCATAAATTGTCTTATAATGCAAATACAATTAGATTGAAGCAAAAGCAATTTTTTTTTATAAGAAAGCACTCTAGTCCTGATATATGTATATGGTAATGACGATAGTTTTTATAGGGAACTTGATTTAGAATTAGTTTCGGGTTGTAATAATAAAGGAAATTATAGGACGCAGTTAATAGTTTCATAAAAATCTACCTTGATCAAAGTATGGTATCCACTCTGTGACGGTGACGTTTTTATAAGTTAGGTTGTTGTACTTAGAACACTGATACTCTCTGAATGATGGCTCGTTGATAGGACAAGGATCTGTGTTGCAAATTCTGTACCTGTAAATAAATAAACACAATAGTTTCGATTTCTTAGTAAGTCTTACTAGAAGAACTAAAAGATGTGCCAATTATTTGCGTTTAATTTACGTACAGGTGTTCAGTGTGAGGTACGGTTCAGACAATGCCTGATAATAATTTGTATTTACATATATTCGCAATATTTCGGCACACCACGATGTAGTGGATCTTGAAGTTTTTATGGATCCTAAGTATCTTATTTGTTTTCTTTAGGAATGAGAATTCACTTTAAAAAAATAAAAAAAATATTTACTTTCTCTATTTTGTAGGAAAACGCATATTATGAGCACTTTACAATAGGTCCACTCCATCTCTTTCCCATGTCGTAAAAGATGACTTAAAGTATAGGCTTTTAGGATTCTTTTAGGCGATGTGCTAGCAAATTGTCACTATTTGAGCTGAACATGGCCTTTCAGCATTTGCGATACTGTTGGCTCTGGGGCAACCCCATAAGCCTTATGGTTGTCTTTATCCCTTATGTCATAAAGGATAGAGACGTTATCATATAGTGATTCTTCAGTTTTATCGTCCGAATTGAGGACGCACATAGGAAACACTTCTTGTATGCAAGACCATCATATGCATTGAAGTTCTTTAGAGGTTTAGGTGTAGTTTACTTACCGACTTCTATCACCAATGCAATAAGCCCCGTTGTTGATCGGCTCGGGGTTGTTACACTGTCGGGACTGCGTGGAGACGCCGGCGCCGCATGTTCTCGAACATTCGCTCCATTCGCTCCACTCGCCCCAGCCGCCATCGCGGGGGGCGGGCGAAGGAGTTCTAGGCACGCACGTCTGGTTTTGACACCACTGAAACAAATTTTATCGAACTTAAACTACTGTAAAGGACTTGTTAAATGCCCAAGTAACAATTAGGCGCTAAAGTAAGATTTATAATAAGTCTATAAAAGCGCTAACTAGATTCTAAAGTGGTTTATGGGTGTAACAAATTAGTGTTAGAGCGCGCTCTAACCCTACTTTACCCCCGAATTGGGCACAATTTTTATATTACTTAAGGTTGTATAATGACGGTATACAAGAGTTATGGTAATTGGCTAAGAGGTACAATTAGTGCTATAAGAAAGTTATTATAGCGGTAACAGGATCTCTTAGCGATACAAGAGGGGTAAATAAGCGTCAACTGACTCCTTAAGCGGTACAGTAGAGATACAAAGGCGTTAATTATATTTTCAAGCGCTAAAAGGGAGGTAAATAGGTGTTTTGTAACGGTCTGAACGCTATTCAAGATAATTAAACTAATTTTGTGATCTAATAATAAATAATTTTATTTTCAATGGCTATAAGTTTACGACTAATGATTTTTATATTAAACAAAAAAAAGTGATATTGTATGGTGAGAAAGGAAGCATATTTTTGCTGCGAAGGGAAGTACACTGTGAATATGTTACATATTTATTGGCAAATAATTCGAGCGCCCGATGTATGTTGTCTATTTACTGAAAACTTTTCCACGTATTTACAACAATTTTTGTTTATTTTGGTTGCGACGCCATTGTCAAAAACAAGTAGTCAATATAAGAAATACAGTAGTGACCTTAAGCGCTATTACTTTACCTTTAGTCACAAAAAAGTAACAATAGACGCTATAGGATCTGTTATAGCGAAAAATTATACTCCTATTTGACTTAAGGTAATGCAAGAGAGTTTTGTATAACTTCAAGCATTTGGTTCTATATAAGATTAAATAAACACTATTGTAAGGCTGGTAGCGCTTATTAACGCTATTGTGCAACTTTAGGTTCTTGTAAAGAGTTTATTATCACCTGCATAGCACTTTTGGAGGTAGTAGCTAATTCTTATTCTTATTTAGATCTTAGAGTTCTAAGATTCACTTAAAGCTATAACACAAAATGCTGTGCATGTACAACAGTGTTAAGATTTGCCATAATACATCCATAACCTTTAAGCTCGCCTAATTGTCGCGCTTGTAACTCTGTATTATAAGTAGAAGTGATATACGTTACTTGGTACGCCACTTTATCGCCAATAGTCATAAGTGTTGCTACTGTAATGCCTTTGTAGCCCACTAAGTAACAAAATAAGCTCTAATAGTCGCCTAAATGTTTGTTGGGCGAGTATCTAACTGTAAATGTGAAGTATTGAATGTATATCGTAGTGGGGGTTGAGTTTATAAAGACTTTAGTTTGACTGATGATAAGATTTTTCAAAGTGATTTTGTTTCGCTAACT
Organism: Amyelois transitella; assembly: GCF_032362555.1. NCBI lineage: Eukaryota > Metazoa > Arthropoda > Insecta > Lepidoptera > Pyralidae > Amyelois > Amyelois transitella. Next base: position 6,761,155 of record NC_083519.1, on the reverse strand, counting down.
GGCTGAAGAACTGAAGAAAGCCTTTCCTAATATTGCACAAACTGAGATGGTAGATCTATCATTAAGCCAAACAGCCGGACGTACCCTATCTGTCACAATAGGTTACAAATCACACGCTACGACTAAGGTAGATAACAATCGTTAATAAACCATTCATTATCCAGCTAAACGTGGCCTGTCGTCTCTCTTACACCCGTAAAGGATGAAGACATGTAGTAGGTGTGTATTATGAACCCAGTCTTACCATATCTGGCCCACAAGTGGTTCCTGGTGCGGCTGGCCGCAGCATGGTCTTGCAGGTGTCATTCACTAGGCACCACAGATGCTCACACAGTTCAGCAGGCTTGGCACAAACCACCGCCTCGGAGCCGAACTGCAGGAGACATTGCGTTGCTGCATCGAATATCACACCTGGAGGAAACATACAGATTGCGTAAATAGGTATTTCAAAGAAGTAATAATCGAATTATTGCAGAAACCAATTAAAAGTTTACAATGTTTGTGTCTGAAGTGTTACTAAGGTTTACCTGCTGGGTCCTCCGGGTACTGATAATACTCCTCTTGTGATGGTTTATCACTCAAACATTCCCCTAGACCGGCGCTGTAAAGAAAAAAAAACAACTTTGTTCAATATACAAGAATAATGCTCGTGTTCTAAATGGATATTTAATGGTACCCATCAATTACGTATAATTAAACTCGCCAAAAATTACTACAAAGAAGTTCGACAGATACATAAATGAATATTGATGATGAATTTAGATTCATTTATTTTTATTATAACATCGGCTATTTACCTACATAATTAAAGTAGGCAATACAATCACAACATTCCATGTCACATCGCAGTAGTTTATGGCGATTGTTTGATGATGACAAATAAACTAATCACGTATTTTTGGGTCGAACAATTCATAAATATTGACAAGCGACGAATGATGTGATATAAATAATTAATTAAACATAACCTTGATAAAAGCATCCGGTAGATTAGGATTAAAAGTAGGCTGGGCAATAAGTATTTATGTTAGAGTTTCTATTACCTACTAAAGGTTTATAGCGTGGCGATAATAATTTAACGATAAGTTGAGGCGACTCATGTGGTACGTAATAACTTTCTATGTTGTATGACATACTCGTAGTACATATACAAGTGGATACTATGATGTATAGACCTAGTAACTAGAGTTCGTAGAAAATCAATGCAAGATCAAAGCCGCAGGCAATCTAGCCACGATCTCGAAGATAATGCGTATAATTGTAATGGCATTCATATCAACTCGTATTAGGCAACGAGTAAGAGTTAAAAGCATTTTGCAATTTACTTTACAGCCTTGTTAGAGAGAGGTTGCGAACTTTCTATGAGACATTAAGTCAGTCGAGTCGAGGATTTGTGTGTACCAAACTTTCATTTTTATTGATTTATTGAAAACGGAAGGCGTTGTTAACTAACTTTCAAAAATTTAGTAAGTGCTTAGTCCAAAATGTAATTTTTAAAGGTATTATAACGGATGTATATTATGTTAAGATTTAAAATGGGTATTTAGTAACACTATAGATTCATACTAACAATCTATTTTACTTTCTTTAAGGAATTGTCAATGTGAGACTTATTTTAGTGATTAAAAGTAACATCTAATTTAAACCACTGAATAAAATTTAGGATTACATTACTTAGGTAGGTACATTGTTATAAATTAAAACAAATACTTATAGTTTTTTAAACTAATTTGCTGTGAAGCACTATGAGCATCATATACCATATACAATAACTTAAACATTGAGGAGGGCTTACTAACTCTAGGAAGTTGGTGACATCCCGTTTGCTGCAGCGGGACCAGGCGACCTGCCGCGTGTCAGCTTCGAAGATAGGCGTCATGATGTGCAGAGTCGTGCCTTCCCGACGGTGGCAGCCGATCTTTTCCGTGTCATGGTACAGACCAAAGCTGAAACAAAAACAAAGAAGTAGGATAAGAGCCTAAAAGAATAGCGGCTGCGCCTGATGTAGGGTTTATTGGAATATTACCTAGCACACTTATTGCGCACTAAACTAAGAAGGTAAGAATTTATTCTTTTCCTAATTTAACAAGGACGTATTCGAGTGTTTCTTTAAAAATACTTGTAAAGTATTTTTTCTTTAAACGAAAATGTCATAATACAGTAGGTACCTAGGTAAATATTATTAATTTATTTTATCTAACTACAAATCGATGTTCCATGGTAATAGATACCAAGCTAATCTAATATTCGAAGAAACGCGACTTAATATATGTAATTTATTTATATGAAAGTCAAAGGTCTTCATCAATATCACACAAAAATAGGGGGTTTTCCGTTTTATTAACTCAGAAATGCTCGTAAATCAGTGATATTTTATTGAAGCTTCCTACTGCGGCCATACTGTATTTGCCACTTTTTTATTCTAAGAATTGTGTTTATTGTTTTAAATTTATTGAAGCCTGTGACAATTGATGAACTATATAAACAAACTGTACAGGATGTCTTTGAATTAATTAATTGCTTACGAATGCATTATTTAATTTAATGTTCTAAATTAATGTGTGTCGTAGTCATTGAGCTTTTCCATTATTTGGAAAATTTTAAGCTTGAATTATTTAGATGGGTACTCTCAAAAGAGACGAATAATTAAAATTTTAAGAATTAACAAACTACTTCTAACTAAGGAAATTCAATTCCAAAATGCTTAGATTGAAAGTTACAAAGTAGGTATACCTAATTTCACACAGCAAAGAAGCAAATCCTATGTAAGTACTTACATAATTGGCAGCCTTAACAGGCGTGTTTATTACCACAGATAAGTAAGAGTTACGATACGAGTTGATAGAATTTTTATCTACAAACTATGTCTATTAGACATTTTCTTAATTTTCTGCGTATTGAAAAATTATTCATTACAAAACTTATAGTGCTTATTATCCTGATTTCCAAAATTCATTATTGACTCAATCATAGGTTGCATTCTGCTGCAAAACTATTGGGGTCACAAGTTGGCTCAAGTTGTCCATTCAGATCACGGTGATTAATTTTGTTTGCAATATGTGTACTTAGTATTGTGCAATGAATAAACAAGCGTCTTGTAATTAAGATAAATAAAATTACTAACAACTAAGTATGCCTATTTACAGCTTTAAATGTAAGGTATTAAAAAGATTGAAACCTAATGTTGGACTTTACCTACGTAGGTAGGTTCTTGAAATTATTATACCTATCACTGGATTTTTGATATTTTTAATTCAAGTATACATATTATTTAAGGGAATAGTGGCACTTTAAAGTACTTACTTTAAGTATTATAAAACATACATACATACATACATATGATCACGATCAGCTTGCATGAAGAGAATGTGGATGAAGCGAAGGAAGTATGGAGAAATCGTGGCAAGTGGAAAGATATAGTCTCTGTCTACCCCTTCAGGAAAGCGGCGTGATTTTATGTATATGTGTATGTACACTATAATAACAACTTAGTATACATACATATGGTCACGACTATATCCCTTGCGGGGTAGACAGAGCCAACAGTCTTGAAAAGACTGAATGGCCACGTTCAGCTATTTGGCTTAATGATAGAACCGAGATTCAAATAGTGACAGGTTGCTAGCCCATCGCCTAAAAGAGGAATCCTAAGTTTATAAGCCTATCCCTTAGTCGCCTTTTACGACATCCATGGGAAAGAGATGGAGTGGTCCTATTCTTTTTTGTAATAGTGCCGGGAACCACACGGCACAATTTTCACAAAAACATTATAAAACATATTTTTGTGAAAATTAAGCTGTCATTGACTTATTGCCTATAATAAGCTAGAAGTCATATTACTATATTATAAATATTCATAGTTGATTATTAGATTTCGATTTTAGCATAAGCACGATAAATAATGAATGAATTAACCAGTAGTGTAAATAATATCCAATTATTTTTTTATACACGTGTCATCTTAGAAATATTAAACTCTGGTTTATTAACTCAAGTTAATTAATTTAGTTAAGTTAACATTGAAGAATTTAAAAGATTGGTTGTCGTTTATTTTTGCGAGTAAGGTTAGTTAGCTTTTAAATTTACTTTGGGATTAGCTCAGTCTGTGTTTATTTATCCCATATTTTATTTATTTAGGTATTATTCTTCTATTTTTTTATCACAGTTACAACTCTAAACAAATATTATTGTAGTGAGACAACATTTCCTCTTGTCAAATTATGCACGTGATTCTTGAACAAATCGCAACGACAATTACAAACGCGTTCCACAGATAATAAATAGTTGCTCTTGGTGAGCCATTCATTACATACTGACATGAAAAAATAATGGTCTTGTGTGGGCTATTGCCACATTAGTGCGGCGTCAGTGGAGTGCATTGTACCACGCGAATGATGCATTCATGTCTGCCTAGGGCGGAAGGTCATTGCCTGAGTTGTTTGCACTTACATAACCTGTGTTTGTGTTACTATTGTGTCATATGTGATAATATGTCTAATGCTGTAATTGTGCTTCATTATGAGATAGTAGATATAATCGCGTCGCATTCAGAGTTATCTCCTTTTATTGTAACTAGTTATGTGCTTGAAGTTCCGCCAGCGTAAAATAAAAAAACTCCTTAGTTCTCTGTTCCCGTAGAAATTTCCCCCATTTTGCTTACAATTTGGTATTGACGATAATAGTTTAATCCGTGGTTGACGTAACATTAACCTTCTCAATGCAATTAAAAAGCAGTTTTAATAATTCTGTGGTTTTAGTAAGCTTATTCTGCACTCAGTTGCGCTATATGGGTTACGTATAAACGGCATCGTAAAAAAGTAATTTGTGCTAAGTATTTAATTTTACGTAATTATTCCCGTTTATGTTTCGCAGGACGCGTACCGTGGTTGTTAACACAGGCACTAAAATTATTACCGTGAAGCGTGAACTAAGTATATATTTTATGAGCAAACATCAAAATATCATCAATATAGCGAAATACCTGTTAATTTGGTGATTTGAGTAAGACTTATAGGATTTTTTTCAAGTAGGAACATTAAACAAATTAAGACAAATAAATTAATCAGTGGCGAATTTTTATTTCTATGTATGTGAAAAAATTTAAAATTACTTATTTAAAAGCGTACAAAGCATATTTTCCTACAAAAACCTGTCACTGCAGAGATCGTGGCAAGTGGAAATAGGTAGTCTCTGCCTACCCCTCCGGGAAAGAGGCGTGATTTTATGTATGTTTGTAAACCTGTCACTAAACGGTCTCATTACAAAGCATTCCTAGCTGTATGTTTAGTTTTTAATAAAAAAAAACTGTTTTAAACACTCTACATACATACATACATGTAATCATATCTATATCCATTGCGTGGTAGACAGAGCCAGAGTTTACACTCTACCTATTACCTAATAGTTTGTAAGGTCACTTTGACCACTGAAAGCCATAATACGAATAAAAAAGTAAGTTATTTACTTATTCTGGGTTTCGCTAAAACAGTATGTTAATTAAGAAGAGAAAATGTAAGCTTAAGATCTGGCAAGAGTAACAAATAAATAGTCAAATAATTTTGTGTTGAAACGTCCTTGCGGTAATCCGGGCTTAGGAACACTGAGTCAGAGGCGAACGGCGAACGGCGAACTGGCTGGAAAAACTAATGCCTATAACTATTTTCATAATACTACAAATACCATAGATTAATAAACACTAGAGCGCGTTAACAGCTGTAAGTACCAACATTGATTAGCAACTCTGATTCACTTCTTGTAAAACTCATGATCGAAGATATAGAATATCGTATATTTCTGATATGCTAATCAAGATCATTATTAAGGTACTGCTAAAATGTTGAAGGTCTAAGTATCTTATCCATAGAAAATAACTTTTGAATTAATGTTTAAGTATTATAGGAGCGTTACATTTTGAGGATTGAGGTATAAAATTATGTTACTCCTTTATTTAACTATACCTTTGGTGTAAATATAATGGTTGCATATCAAAACAGGACATTTAAGATTCTTCTAATTGCGATATTTTTAAAGGAGCGCCACCTCCGATAGAAACTTTATTACCTAAATTAATCATTTTTTTTGTTAACTTAAAAAAAATACATGAAATATTTAACAAATAACACAAGATATATGACCCAATTAACTAGGTATCCTCTATATAATATTAAACATCTCTTTCTACGATGGAGAAGCAGTTTGTAATACCATCTCCAGAAATAGATTGCCGTGTAATAAGAACATAAACAAACCAACTGTTCGTAAACTTTGACCAGCGTGAAGATCATGACGGACTAATGACTATATGTTGCAATATTTTAATAACCTATTTGCGAGAGACCAATCCCATACGCCGGTTACCAACCAGTTACGAGTTGCGAAAATACTTTATACTGCGACAAGAAGTACTTATATACAAGTACATTTCTAAGAATGTATCTGGTAAATGCCCTTTGAAAACCCGAAATGTGGTTGTCCTTTTTGGAAAATCATTTTAAAATTTGTCAAAACCTGGATATAAGTAAAAATAATCTATTAACCAAAATCTTTTACGTGTTACATTGGTGGAATCTTAGTATTTCTGGTAAAGATTGATTGGATTTTGAATACTGGTAGGTAGGCTACTTTTTGTAACGAAATTCTAAAACTAGTAGAAGACCTTCTAAGGAAATACTTTTTTAAAATATTGCTTTACTCTCACAATTTGATACTTTAACATCTACGATTTCAAATGTACTTATGATATAAATCAATTAAATGTTAATTCTTCGCACAACCCAATAGGTAAATTGTGAGGATAAACATGGTTATAAATCATTGATAACTTGCAATACGTAATATGAAATACAGACCCAGCCGCTATAGAATAGAATCTCTCTTTCCCATGGACGTCTTACGAGTAAAATAACATTTTCACCTAGTGAAAAAAATCATGATCAAAGCTGTACTACTGACAAGGTTACTCTCTCAACAAGGTTACCTCCGTATTTTGCGCGTGCGAAGTCGGGGTACAAAAGCCAGTAAATCATAAATAATAATATACATTTACATTGGAAATATTATGAATAGTGTAATTTGACCACTATGAAACATAAGTCCTGCACGCTCCCCGCTCATTAATCTTGCTTATGGTCTAAATATCTGTTATCTAATCGTACATTAAATTATTTATGGCGTAGTAAAACGTTCGGTAGATGATATCTATTGCGAATTATGAAGGGCACCGGTCTATTTCGGAGACGTCCACTTAAGAAATCTGGGTGTTGCCTAATACAATCTAAAATTACCATAGAGCACAACAATCTGTACATTGGTAATTTTAGAATCGTTTGTTTAGCAAACTTCGGGAGGTTAGAAAAGATTATAACGGTCTTTATTTCGTAACAGTAATTCGATGGTACCTATCTACAGCTAAGCTAAATATTTACTATATCGAAATTTGAAATAAATTGCTTTTACGTGGATGCGTGAAATAAAATTCCAAGAAAATTCGTAATTTTTCCCACATTTTCCTCATTAGATCTTTCGTCTGTGAAACTGTCTATATTTTTAAATAATATTCATGCAAGTCTGACGGCCTCGGGCACAGCGCTCACGTTATATTTATCTGAACCGCAAAGTGCCAGATACTTCAATAAAAAACAGTTAAGTAATAAAAAAAAAGTAAAGGTTCTCTTCTCAATCTCAATTAATGGTTAACTGTTAGTGCCTATTGTAACAACTGTAAATGTTACAATAAAGAATAAATAAATAAAAATACAAAAACAAAAATGTTGAATACTTACTTGTGTCCCAGCTCATGCGTGATGGTGTGCGCTAACATGATGCCGTTGTCCTCGTTGACAGAGCAGCTGCGGTCAGGCTTGCACATCCCGGCCACGTGAGCCACTCCCAGGGTGCTGTGACAAATTATATAATAAATTAAAAAAAAATGTTTTAACCAAAATGACCCAACATAATGTTTTTTAAGTTTGGGATATTTTCTTGAACAGTGGAAAATATTCCACTGTTCAAGAATAAAATAAGTAATAGGTATAAGAAATACACTAAAATCCGTTGTGTGATTTTAAGATATTTTCTTAGAAACAGTCAGAAGTAGAGGCAAACTACGGTTTATATTATGTAGAGATAAGAGTAAACTAAAACCATAAAAAATGAAAAAAGTATTAATTCTATTATTATTTAGTTAGAAGATCGCACACTAAGACAGAGAGAAAGATCCTACTTAAGGATAAAATACTTTTCGTGTCTAAAAAAGTTTACACCTACAAAGTTTTAATTCAAAAATGTTCTAAGTACGGTACATGCCTAGAAGGCTGATAATTCTCTACACCGTCGAACGGCAACGCGGATTTTCGTTCCCGCCAGTGATAAAAATATACGGGTTATTATAAATGAAATACTACTAGATAAGTAAATTATTTTTATAAACGTACTTTATAAATATTTGCTCTTATTATTTACGTACTCTTATCGGTCGCGATACACTTTGTTGCTACTGCTAATTATAGTTAGTACAAAAGCAATTGACCCTAATGTGTTAATAACCTTCAGAAGTCAATGACGTTATAGTTTCTTACGGTGAGTGAAAATATCGTGAGGAAACCTGCACACACAAGCAATTGGATGGCCATGATGAAGTTCGTAAAATGTAAATTATATATCTCAGTATTGAGTGCGCTTAATGGTCCCCGGCCCGTTTAGAATAGACCAATTTCAACTGATTCCCAAGGATGTCGTAAGAACCGACTAAGGGAAGAGGCAAATTTATTTAGTACAGGTTTTACCATATTCCACCATGGGTTAGGTTGCAAAAGTTGCGGAGGTTAGACGAGGTCACTTCGAGTAAAAACTGGATTTACCTACGTTACCCAGGGTCGTGATCGCAGTCGCAGATGGACCTTGGGCTCCCTTTTCTGAGAGTGTAAGCGATCGGGAGTAAAGCTAAGAGGATGATGAGTCAATAACGTTAAAGTACGGTGATTATGGAGTAGTTTGTACAGTGCCCATAGTATATCGCTCGTAATTTATATTACAAATATACCAGTGAAGGACTTGATTAATGTGTACTGATGAGATTAGTTCTGAGTAACAAGATCTGCAATTAGAACGTTTAATATAAATAAACTAAAGTACTATTAAGTACAAGTACAAATGGTTAGTAGGTACCATACTTATTTATTTATCTTATGGTTATGAAATATTCTTTTAGAAGTGGTTAACAGCACATCTAATCAGATTTAAATAAACTGCTGTTATTTGTATATTTACAGATAAACAAGCATTTATTCCGTGTTGTTCCCGAAATTTCAGAACAGGTCTTGATCTCGTTTACATGGATGTCATAAAAGGGCACTAAGGGAATTGGGCATTCATCTGGAAAAACTTTAATCGTGATTCAACATAAAGAAGATAGAAGAAGAAGATAAAGAAGCATTTTCCCAGGGTTTAAATGTCATGGGAATTTCCAAATATCAGATGCATACCTCAATAAAATCATCATTATTGATCAGTTTATGAACATCGGGTTTATTAAATTATTGTCAAAATGAATTAAATAAAATCATTTAAAAATGAACTTGAAAGTTGTTTAAAACCAAACAAATATGACTAACACGAGCATCAAAGCCAGACTCTAAGACATTAAAAATAATATTGATATTAGCCTGTTCAAGTGGGACACTAGAAATAGGCTATGGGCGCCAAATAATGAGAGAGCAGAACAAGACTCTCTTGGTCTTTATTTCATATCCAGACTTTCATAGTAATATGAAAAGAGTAAAGATTTTATTCTTCTTACTACTGGCGTTAAAAATTAAACCACTCTGGCTGAAAAGGAGCCCGAAGAGCGACTTTTGACTTTTGTTTCTTGATTGATGTAAAAACGTCACTTACCCACCCAGTTAAGTTACATTTTTACATGAAGCGACCCCCATCTGACCCCACAAACTTTGCAGTAGAATCTTACTCATAATGGATCACGGTAAAACGTAACTGCACTAGAAAAACGTGCCTATTCCTCACTTTGTACGACATCCATGGGAAAAAGATGAGAGAAAGTGGAAATTGCCATAAGAGAACCATACGTCCCCATCGGTGGATACAAAGGAATAATCTAGTTATATATTTGTTACATTTATATTTTTTTAGTATGGCCCGTCTGCGAGCACTGTCGGGTAGAACGAGTACGTAGCGACCAGCGCACGGGAATAGGCGGCTATAATAAGACGACTCTGACTCACGCGGAAGCCGATGAAAAGCTCTATAAATTCCCTGCAATAAATTCAATATACTCGCGTGAAATATACTTGTTGCACGACTATTTAAAGTTTTAAGCCGAATATTTATACCCGAGTGTTTACGACTTGTCTAAATATCGATATTTATTTGACTATAGCGTCGCGACCTCCGAGTAATTGTTATTATCCGAGAGATTAATCGAGAGCCGATAAAGTGTTGCAAATGAAATTTATGCGTTTATAAATTTTGTACAATGTGGTAAAGGGATTAATTTTAAAACTTTATTTTTGTGTATATCCTTGTGACGCGTTGATGTCTTTTCTATGCAATTGAGTTAGTTACTCAAGTCTAGTTGCATGATATAAAAGTAAAGAATAAAAAATATTTTGTTTTAACGTTTAAGTAGGTAATCAAAGCGTGACCTACATTATGAAATGAATTGATGATAGGCTGCAAACCACTCATCTGTGTAATATGGATATCAGATAAACATTAATCTACATTTTCTACGCTCTAAAAGAGATTGATTGAAGAGGTCTATCGCAATGAAAACTAGTCAATATTAAAAAATAATATATGCATTAAATGGATATGGTCAGTTTCCAATCTGCAAACATTGAGAGGTCGGTTTGCGAGTGAAAAGTAATTCTTTGATTCGTAACGCGCAATCGAGTCGTAATTATGTTTCAATGTTTAATATTAAGTTTTCATTAATATTTTCCTTTTACGGCGGTCGTAAATCACATATCGCGTAGTTTGCGTTTACGTAATAAAAAAGACTGGGGCTTGGTTCGGAGTGAGATAGTTCCATATTAATTTGCAAAATATGAAATCGTTGTGATATTGGTTATTTTCCTCGAGTAATAATTTGCACATTTAGACTCCCAATAGGTGAACAAATATTTTTTTGTCGTGTATTTGTCTACAAGACAGCAATTAGGCGATTAAATATTACTCAATGCTATAGTTTTTTACGAATGTTTGGAATAATAATCATATGTTTTTTTTATTTATTTACAATTTAATAAAAACAACTGGGTTTGAAAGAATTATGATTAAAAAAGAAAATATTAAAACGATTTAACAAACCACTTATTAAAGAAGTAAAGTAGTTACTAAAACTAAACACAGTTTATAAATACACGCGAAATATGAATAAATCTTGAGAGATCAATCGGATCTCGGCAGGAAAGCAAACTGACATAAACCGCTTTATTGTTATGATTTCCGAGGCGGCCTGGCCCGTCGCCAGGGGGCGCTCCTTACTGCAATCCAACGGCGAGAGTTAATTGAACAAGTACAGTAAACGACATATATTATTGAAAATATAATTGAAATAAAAAAAATTATAAAATGCATAGGTACTCGATAATTTATATGTATCATTAAATAAGTTTTTGATAAAAAAAATATATTATTATAGGTATTTAAATAAATAGATACCTAAATAACTCTGTAAAATTGTAATCAACACATACATTTATCAAGTTGTGGTATGTCACTTTAAAGGGCCCGTCAGCTTTAATTGTACTTCCTTTCTCTAATATTTTATAAGAATGAGAAGGTAACTTCATAGAACTATTTAATCTCCTATAGCAAATAAAACATTTGGAGTCAAATTTCGTCGCTGTAATATAGTCATAGTTATGGCGTTGACTGTACATTCGCATCCCAGCGGCTCGATCAATTGAATAGAGAAAGTTTTGTGAATAATAAATAATGCAAGATGCTACTTTTGGAAAATAATTGGCGAGAATAGGGTCACCATAAAAAGGCTGTAGTTTTGAGGAAATCTTATAATCTTACGTTATAAATTTAGGAGAGACAAATTTTGCTCTTATGACTTATTAAAGTTATAAACATATGTATAAAGACGGTTTTATTCCGGAAGCCTAAATCGAACTATTATGATGGGGTTATACTAAATAATTAAGTGAAATGACTTAATCTATAGTCTAAAATAAGAAATGCATCCAGTCCAGACTAGTAATAAATTCTCATTTTTTATTTTTACTTCGACCGCATATCATCAGTAGTGATAATATCGCTGGCATTAATTTATTCATAAGACGAGAAAAGAGTTATGAGAGAAATTAAATTAATATGTGAGGCCTGATAAAATTTAAATTTAGAAATCTTTAAAGGCGGCGAATTTGATATTGAATCGAAAGAATTAAATCTTGACAGATTTATTTTATCTTGTTAAACAATGACAAATACGCGTGATAAATCGTCGCCGATAAACGTGGGTTGTGATAAATATAGTATTAGTCAAAAATGTTATCAGGTGCATTGCAAAATTCCTGAGTACGTCTAGGTGGTGTCTAGTAGGTATTTGAATATCGTGGGGCTGATAAGGTAGCATGGATGCGATACGAGACAGCTTGGCGGCGTCGCGCGGGCAACGCACTCGGAACACATGCTGAATAAAGTTTTATCATATTTAACGATCTCTTTATAATCCACCGCTTCAGCGAACTGCATTTTCGATTGTAAGATAAAGAGAAAGGGATTAATTTATCTGAAATCTACCCTCTTAGCAAAATTAGGCCAATGAATTTTTTGGTGAGCATGTGTAAGGAAGTTTTAATTTAAAAGCAATTAGCTGTGACGATTATGAGATGACCTATAAAGATTTGTTTTCATGGAATTTGTTTCATTTTATGTGCTTTTGCAGGAGGACAGTGATGTCTTAAGGTTCACAACCTTCTTAAAATATTGAGGCTGAAGGAAGTAGCAAGTGTGATGAATAAGTGAAGAAATGATGGACACGAAAAATAAATGAAGTAAAGATTTTTTTAACGAGAAAGTCAGAGAGATTTATTTTAGATTGAGGAAGACAATTGTTAATGTTGTCATGTTGTTAATTCAAAGGGATGCGGATATTTTTCGCTTGCTAACTACATTGACAAATAAATATTACCATAATCCTGACAGATTTGTTACACTCTACCTTTGCATATCTAGGGTGCTCGAAAATGGCTTTATCTGTTGACGACTGAACAGTGATCCAATGTTGTTAAGTCCGTTGGAGGAATGTGCATTTATTTTACAAACAGTTCCTACATTGTAGCATATCGGCTAATATTGAAGTTTTATATAAATGATTTAGGAAAAAATATTTATTATTATTTGCACCCTCCAACTTCGAATGAACTTTAAACACTCGCCCATGACGCACTTACCCGAAACAGCTCGACTACCACAAAAATTAACCGCGGCTTCTGTGACCAATTTCTTTAATCCGACGAAATTAACAAGCATGTAGCTTTTACGTTGTTCAAGTTGAATAACACGTCTGTTGTATAAATATTGATGGGTGCAATTTTTTACGGTTTTCGATGCATAATGCATTGATGCAAGTAGGACCGCCCGCGGGCGTGACACCGTTACCCTCATTGTCTTTTGATTGCCGCCTTCTCAGAACATTGGAACACTCGTTTGTACCGTTTACCGAACACACGGTTCCTCGTTGCATTTATTACACACTGGCTTTTAGTTATACGTGCCCTGTGTCCGAATTAATTTATTAAGTAACTGAATATTTTTTCGCGTTTATGTGGCTTCGTTGGCGAATTTCCCGCTACTGTAATTTCAATAGATTAAACCACAGATTAAAAATATATATATATTTCTTGTTTTTGATTGATTGATGATAATTGCTAATAAAAAAAAAGAATTGTTGATTGGACATAGTTCCAATAGGTAGGTAATTGGGAAATACATATTTAAATAGAAAACATTAATTCAATGCATTCATAACTATATTATTATCAAACATTATTTATTACATATTAGATTTGTTTGATTTTATTACTATGAGTTAGTAAAATAAAATATAAAATCAAGATATACTGGAGCATTTGACGGGAGAGGTGAAAACTATGTTAACCGACCGGTGGAAGGGAAGCCGATAATTTTCACTTTATCGATCGAAATCCAAACCAGTCTAGTTTTCCACTTATAGACGTTGAAAAATGAAGCGAATTAGTATATAAATAATGTTAGAACAAGTGACGTAACGGGGGTCTGGCCACTATCACGGGTACCGATTGCTGAGGTAATGTTTTGTTGAAACTAACATATTACGATAACTGCACTCGGGCAGACGATTTGACGAAAGATTTAACGAAATATATTAATGTGCGCTGGCTGATTCATCTGAGAATGTTTAGAATTCCCCACGATTTCGGACGTCGTTGCTATGGTGAGAGAATCTTGTTGTAATGCGTAATGTTTTACCTAGTTTTTCAAGAATCGTATTCCGTGTTATATTAGGTACTTTATTTTTATTTCAACATTCAAGGCGCAAATAGCATGACAAACGTCACAGGGTCTATAAAAATAGAAAAGAACCAAGGTTTAAACTTGAATGCGTTAAAATTTATACATTTTCTACATTTAGCACAACGCCTTAGAGACATACATACATATGGTCACGTCTATATCCCTTGTGGGGTAGAAAGAGCCAACAGTCTTGAAAAGACTGATAAGCCACGCTCAGCTATTTGGCTTAATGATATAATTGAGATTCAAATAGTGACAGGTTGCTAGCCCATCGCCTAAAATAATCCCAAGTTTGTAAGCCTATCCCTTAGTCGCCTTTTACGACATCCATAGGAAAGAGATGGAGTGGTCCTATTCTTTTTTGTACTGGTGCCGGGGACCACACGGCATAGAGACATTGTAATCTTTTTTACTGTTCATCGAAATATTTACATGAATGGGTCGTTACTTATGTAACCATTACTACTGCGTATGGACAATTTTCACGCTTGTAATTACTTATTATATAACGCTGAAGTTAAAGGTTTTGTAAAAATAATGAACGCCCAATTTGCGTGAACATCATCCTTGGCCTTAATGTCGGCATTTTTGATGTGACCGCAGAGTAGGTGTTGCTGTTAGCGATTCACAAATATACGCAAAAAGCAACAATGATGTAAACTCCAATTTGTCGATGTTTCGATTTGGCAATGAATCTTTTTTTATATTTTAAAATAAAAAAATATGTTTCGTTGAAATCGAATAAGGATGTGGTGACAAAATACATTTTGTATAACATTCAGAATCGATTATTTAAATGTGGGAAACACTATCGATTTCCTTAAATTGAGATGATTTATGATGCTGTTGATGTTACAAATATCACAAATATGGACACTAAAATTTTTGATATCTAAGTTAATAAAAGATTATGTTATAGGTATGGTAGACATACAGCAAACATAAAGTCCTAAGACAAACGAATAATCAAAATGTCGCACGCGCCGACGCATCGTTATCATCGCAGATTTGTGATAAATCGGTAATGTACAATCGTCATTCATTTCCCAGAACGCGAGTGTGTGCTCTTGTCTCGATGAGAGATAACCCACACAGACTTATTAGAATGTGGCTTATTTATTTACACTTGTATTGCCTGGTCAGACGCGGTGCCGCCTGTTGAGTGTTCTGCAGATTATCGGCAAAATAAACGGTCCTTGGTTCTGCCAGCGCACAGACTAAACACGGTCGAGAGGGTCCAAAGTGCAAAGGGAAAGCACAGTATAAAATGTTTTTAACTTTTCGTATAAATAGTTGTTTCAAAGTTCATTCTTCATGTTTAAATCAAGCGTGTGCGAACTGCTTCGAAGTACGTAAGGAAAAGTCGTACAAACTTATACCTGAATTATTATACCTTAATCTTTAATCCTTTATTATGCTATTCAGCTAAACGAGCCTTTCAAGTCTTGTGAGACTATTGTTCTTCAATCTCATTAGAAATTTTTCTGTAATATTTTTGACCACAGCTAATCTGGTAGCATCGCGAATAACCTCGACTGTATGTGTCTGTGCAGCGTCTGTCTCATCTGGCTTCAGAAAGTGGTATTTAAATAAACGTTTCAAGAGACATAAAAGGTGACTGCCATAGAAACCAGCGCCGCACCTGCTACCAGGTGTGAGCGATCAAATGCGAAAGTGTTCTATTTTAACCCATCTCCAATGTTTACTTAACACTCGTCCGCCGATGCCATTGACCTTGTCTCGTCGCAGGCACGCTCAGGAAAATATAAATGCTAATGTATTGTTTGCGGTAGCTGCGATTTTCGCATATTTATGTTAGTGGACGCGAAGGGCGCCGACTCTAAGTGTTACACCGCGCATGTTTTTACACTTATTCATGATATTTTTGTTCCATTAGGTACATTCTTAAGATCATAAGATTTTTCAATTCGAGAATATACATTGGTTTTTTAAGATTGTTAATAACTATTAAGAGCATAAGCATCGGTAAGTTCATTTTAAATGGAATGCATTTAAGCCATAAGAAAGATCATTTTACTTTAACTTGATGGCCTTGGAAACTGGGAAATATTTGCAGAGTCAATGCGTCCAGATAGCGTAAATACCTCAAGTCTTTGTATTGCCCACTAGACTTTAAACAATCTTTTGCATTACAATTATTTATTAAATAAAAAACTAAAACCGAAACTTGTGATAAAACGACTATGATATATATACCAATGATTCTACTAGTAGGATAAAAATTCCTACTAGTAGAATTTGTTCCCTGAGACATTTGGAAATCACATAACGTGATGCTATCTACGCGCAGCTTATGATGAAAAGTCCACACCTCCTAAACTATAAATTAAAAAATACTCAATTAAGTAAAAATTGGATGGAATATCGTACCTACAAGGAGCGTCATGCTGGCTGCAGATATCCTGCCTGGTGATCAGAATGGCGACGTCATGGTGATTGGGGTTCTCATCACCGTCTGGGTTAAGATGCTGTTGCCAGCGACAGAAGTTCCTCAAAGTCTCGTCGGCGTCCGATGAAACGTCTAGAGCGGGCTTCGAACGAGTTTCTTCTATGAGTATGATTTTCACGACAACTACTTTGATGTAGTTGCCTATTGACGAGTCCATATACAGTGAGGATACCTATGTGACAAAATCTATATTTTATATTCTGTTATAGATATTGTTGATAGAGTTGGCAATCTGCTTCTGAATCAAACTCTACAAATTAGAACTTGAGACATAATTACAAATTGTTCTCTTAAAAAAGTTCGTTTATATTTGCATTAAAAATTGCCAATTAAAATGACATTGTCCCTTATGAAATTTATAAATTAAGAAAATATTAAAAAGCTCCATGTCATGAATCTTATCTTCTCCTTCACTATCATGGGACAATTTACTATATGCGTCTAGAAACATGAACTAAGGTTTTATTTGCGACAATCCCAAATTATTTACCATGTTCATAATTGTGAGAAGGTACCCTTCCAACTTCTCTTTCTCGTGGAACTCTGTCATGGACTGGTCTGCTACCAGCAACACCTCGACGTGGCGTGGCTTGCTGACCGAGCGAGTGGCTCGTCTGGACTCCCCTGCTACGCTGGTGTGGTTCGGATGTTGATGATATTTACTGTAGTTCTGCAAAAAGAGTAAGCTTCAGATGTCGTTGACTTCTAGAAGTCGACATTTGGCAACAAGTCAGATAGCAACATTCCCGTTTGTGTTTTAATATAGTTTACAAGATGTATTAATATGTAGTGGTTTAATTTTCTTAAAATTAATCTGGACAGAAAATGTGTAATAATTGGATAAGTACCTCTTTCCGCCATTGATAAGGCGGTTGCCTCGTCGCACAATTTTTCGATCTCTTATGTTTTCTTCGTCTATTTCTTCTTCGTATTCTTTCTTCGTTACTTAATCTTGGTCGACTTCTACCTCGCCCTGCTGATGTCTGTTCTGATGTTTCTCTCGATTGACTCCTAGAAGCGGAGTGCATTCTTCTTTGTTCCAACGGTAGTTTGTCATGATGTATTCTGTACGCGGTCGGATTTTTTCGTAATTCCTCTAGTCGCCGCCGTCTCGCTTCTATTCTCATAAAATTGTTCCGCCGTCGTTCCATTGATTCTCTGCTTTGAACATTCCTCCTTGTATTAATATTTTGTCGCAAGTTAGGTGTATTTCTGTTATAATTAGGCCTATTGTATTGGGGGTTAGGGTTAGGTTTATTGTGAATATCTCTTTTTGCTCTGTGATACGCCTGAACTTTATCCACGGCTGATCTCTTGAACACGACGTGCGGTCTGCCGACGGAATTGTCATCCGATATTTGATTTGACGGTTCAATCCAGTATTCACCAAATTCAGTGCGTAAATGACCCGCCTGTGAACAAAGAGATTTATTCTTATAAATATCCACCTATTTAATTTAGTAATGCCATTAAATGTTGTATGTCCTCCTATACCATTTCGGTGATCTACAAGATCTAACTACATCTAGGTTTTTGTTAGGCTCAATTTGTATTAATTTGCAATTATTTTAATCACAAAAAGCAGATTAAATCTTAAAAAAATACGCAATATTTATAAAGTAACATTGAATGACCAGTCATTCATTGAGCGCGAAACCGGTTTGGCGAGCAGTAGGTCAACAAATCGGCCGATTGTTAGTAACGCTAGATAAATTGATTGATAAAGAACCAGAGGCAGCTTTGCGAGAAATTTAATGGAAACCATTCTATCAGAGAATAGATATCTCGATAGACTCACTGCTTACCGATTCGCGTGACTGGACTCTGTCCGATAGACATTACAAATATTAGCGATAACAAACTGGAAACTTTACGACAGTTACAGAATATCTCTAAATTGGAATTCTTAATAGGGATACGCGTTCTGAAATTGTTAGCTATGAATCAGATCTCGACCCGTTTGTCAAGAATGAGTACATAAGATCGAGTTATGAATGGCAATAACGTTGTTAGTGATTATAATGTACGCAAATTGCTTGTCCGACTTGATGTAAACAGGTATTAAGTAGTCACCTAGTACATTACAATATCCATTACATTGGTGCGCGTGCGCATTACCATGCCAGCCGGAGTGTCGCCGACCTTGCGGCTCGCGAAAGTCAATTCAACCACGCATTGATTTACTCATTAGTTAATTATCTTTTTATTCCTTGTTCATTTCGGTAACACCTGTTCTGATTTTTTTGTAGTTCACGATAATAATTATTCAGCCCAATGCTTTTTTTGCCAATTTAAGAGTGGTTAAAATTTCACTCAATATTTGTTACATTTCTGAATATATCAAAAGAATAAATAAATAAATATACCTATACGGGACGAATTACACAATAAAACACAACTAAACATTATTCGAAAAATATTGTTTTAGGGTCAGTATAGATAGATACTAAATCATGTAAATCCTCAAAAGAGTTCTAAGAATGGAAGCGACGGTCAAAAACTATCTCTGATTCATCAAACAAATGGTGTATGGGTTAGAAAGTGAAGGTAACACGCGGAAATCTCCAC
This sequence comes from Amyelois transitella, assembly GCF_032362555.1. Classification (NCBI taxonomy): domain Eukaryota; kingdom Metazoa; phylum Arthropoda; class Insecta; order Lepidoptera; family Pyralidae; genus Amyelois; species Amyelois transitella. The sequence continues at coordinate 6,741,594 of NC_083519.1, read as the reverse complement.
TTGAAAATGCCGCAGGTGCCTGGTCAAGTACTTCAAGAGTTCGAGTGTTTTTCGACACTCATTGATGGCTATATTGCTCAATCCATTTGATGGCGCCGATGGCTGTAACTTTTTAAATTTGGAACCTCTTTATATATTTTTTTTCTATGATCGTTTAATATCAGTATTAAAAGGAGATGGTTAAATAAATATAAATTTTCTTTAATCTTTTTTCAATGTTATTATGTTTAAGTTTAATTCACGTATAACTTAAATTTAAGTCACCGATCGTTTACATATATCGTTTATAAACAGGCTCTTTTTTGCAGAAGTTATTATGATTCAGTATCGGTATTGAAAGAACGCGAATTTAGTCCTTAGCATTTATTTTTTGCCAGGAAATTAACTGACCCATAGTTTTATTGCGATTCCTTTTATATTCTGAAGGTATCAAATGTCTCGATTATGAGGGCCACGTCTCTGAGAAAAATAATATGAATCTCCTGTGACTTCTCGGAATCAAGCCAAATATTATTACTTTTTTGATTAATCCTTTATAATATGAACATTGTATGGTTGGCTATTAAAATCCACTTACTAACAAAAAAAATATAATTAAGAGTTGTGTTGCAGAGAACAGATTAATAGGAAATGGCGAATGAAACACGGCTCAAATTATACGATATGATAAAGAAAATAAATAAAAAGTTGTGGTATAATCACCACAACTTTTGGTTTATTTTCTTAGAGTTCCAAACTATTAGGTAACCGGTAAGCAAATTTTGTTTCAAAGGTGTCAAAATAAAAACATTAAATATATTCAATATCGCCTACACATTGCCTTTATTTAAAAAATATTTTCATTTTTTTGGTGATGATTGATCACTGATGTCTTCTTAAATATGCTTCTGTTAATTGATACTTATATGTCAAAACAAGATACAAGAAAACGTAGGTATCTGTATCTAGCTACGCTACGCCCACTTTTGCTTAATTTATTGCTAAAACATATATCAATTCTATTATTTATGCAAATATTTTGCAACCATTACGCGCCTATCGTTCATTTCAAGGTTTTGCTAATAAGCGGACATAGAAATAAAAAATTAAAAAAAAATTCATTGTCAGTTTTTAGGTTGTTGAAAGGTTTTCGGATGCAAAAACGTTTTTCTATTTTTTTATTTTTCTACCTAAGATTCCGTAATAATAAACCCCTAAAAATAAGACTCGAATCAGCTATCCATCCAACTGTCACCAATTTGTATCTGAACCATGATAGTAAGAAAGTAGAAATTTTATGAACACATAATGTAAGTATTATTGTTACCGCTATGACAAAAAAATATTAAAAACAGCTCAGCCAGTTTCGACTCTCACTTGGCCGGTTTTCATTTATAATGTTTCACTTCAATGATTTAAAATATTGTTGTCTTCTAATACTTACCTACTTTTTCTTCATTTTAGTTGCAAAATATATGAGTTTGCTTTGTGGGCGCTGCAGATGAAATTCAATTATTTCTACGTGCAGTTATTACAAAACAATATACACAAACGCTAAATCAGACATAATCTGAGAGATCTTTGAAAGCAATAAGCTATAAATTTTATTTGCGCGTTTAACTTAGAACAAGAATTAATTTATCAATGTAAAAACAATCAGTTAAGAATTTCTTTTAAATAAAAAACTAGACAAATTACTAGTGAAGGCGAAAATGTTATTTAGGTGAAAGAAAATAAATATTACCTAAATTGTTATATATCAAAAGTCATTTATGCTATAAAATAATTGTCGGATATATGCCTAAATCAAGATCAGCCTAAATCAAGTTAGATAAACCAAAATCTCAGATTCACAGGAGAGCTGTCTCGGGGAAATTGCAATTCGCTGACCTTTTACATAAGCAAGAATTCAACTTTTAGGAACGCAAAGAAACGATTCCACTTTTGACTATTGAGTTGCAGATGATAAATCTTAACTGTATATTTATTTTGTTTATTAACAGCTAATTTATATCAATTGCAATTATGTATGAACTTTATAATTTCTAAGCAATTATAGATGCTTTGCTATGTATTGCTGCTATACATTTGTGCAATATTTTTTTTAATAACCGATCCACATTAAACCTTGTGATTCAATTGTTTTTGTGCTAATTATACATTTTGGTACAATAGTGAAATTTTTGTTAACTGTATTGTGTCGCATTACTGCAATACTAAATCCTGTCGAATACTTATTTCCTGAAAAGTGATGTGCTAACAGAATATTAAGGAAGACATACAAACGACAAGCATAAAGTATATTTTTATATTGCTACATATATGTAGTAGGAAGTATGCAGGGATTGTGGCAAGTGGAAAGAGGTAGTCTCTGCCTACCCCTCCGGCAAAGAGGCGTGATTTTATGTATGTATGTATGTACATAAATATAATTCTTTATCGTCATCAAAATGTAGTACTTACAAGTCCATCACAGGCAGAGAGGGCGATGTTTGAGGCGGGCTGGCCCCGGATGGAGCCGGTAAAATGGCACGCGGTGGCGGCAAGGTTGGGTGCTTCCCGCGTGCGGCCGCTCGCGGTGTGGCGCTCCACGAACATGGCGGGCGTTATGAACGTCACCGACGGCCTGGAACAAAATTCATGTTTTATTGGAATGAATAGATAGTAAGCTTTATTACTGCAGTTAGTGCAGGTAGTCTATCTCGTATTGTGAAAGCCCAACGTGAAAATGGGCAGGACAAAAACAGGTACGGCATCAAATCTTCCCAAGACGAATTAGGTTAAGATGGACAAAGGGGTCTGCCTTACCCCAATTTGTTTTGGGGTTCGGTCGGGTCTGTAAAAACTTTGTTAAATTTAGTCATCAAGCATCAAAGTTATAGGAGCAAGACTTGTCCGAAATTTGGTTTTAATGTAATCGCATTTATGTAAATAAAATAAGGAAAGTAGCACACTTTGCAATAAGGCCATTATTAGTATACCTACTGTAGTAAGCTAAGTGTTTAACATTGTCTCGAGATTTCAGTCTGTGTCATGTTACCATTTCATAATTCATATTCCAGAATTAAACGCTAAATTATTTTTTAAATAAAAATTTAGACCGAATGTACTCGTAAGTAGGTACGTAAACATAGTAAACCTAGTTCTTCCAAATTTAAAATTATGGCCTGATTGGTTCACTTCACCTCCCTGATTAAAATGTACTTTATTTTTTTATTCATAGCCGCAAAGGATATTGCATAACGTAATTATGGGTAAAGAATCACGTATGAGTACTTGCTACTATTTGTATTGCTTCATTATTGCCTTAATTATAGTGATTTATTTGGTATCTGTTCAGCTTGAGTTCTACTTAACAATCTTAATTTCAATAATTTTACAGTAGGTAGTATGTGGGCTGGTATGCACATTGCACAATCTTTTTAAATTATATGTAAACTACATGTATTGCTTCCGCACAAGTAAGTGCTTAATAAAAATACGTAGTTATCTAATACTAGATATGACGTATATAAAAAAATAGAAAACATTGCTGGCCCTTAGTAAACCTATAAGTGTACGGCAATCAGCATTCCTTTTCTCATTTCTTGAGCGCAAAACGTCGAACGTTGAAAAATGTGCGTGGTTCGCAATAAATTAAACCTCGGTTTAAGAGCATATCGGCCAAGGAATCTGTCCGCTATGGCGTCGACCATAAAAAGTAGATTTCGCGCCAGCACACGGTCAAGATTTATCGACCGTGCGTAGCCGGCCTTAGATACAGAAATTGTGGAATGCAACAATTTATATGGAATCACAAAAGGAAATAACATAAGGGCTTGAACAGCATCTATGATGTGTCATGTTCGGACAAATTTCTTAAAGATTTGCTGTTTTGTACGGTATACTCGTATTTTACACTTTGAAAATCATAAGTTATCAAATATTAACTTATCTTTTAATAAAGAACAGAAGCTGCTACTTTTTTGTATAAGTACTGCTAGAGAAAATATAAATGATAATGACTCTTTTGTAACGAAACCGTATTCCATAATATCACACAGAGTCCCATAAAAACGATGTTGGCGTCAACTAAATTTATAGCTTTGTATAAGAAATTTATCAAATGCTTAGTAAAGACATTAACGCCTACATATTTTTTATAGATAGATATCGAAGCGACATTTAGTTGAAGGTAAATTTTAAAGGATTTGTACGGAGATGAGTGAGATGGTATGCTACTAGAAACACGTGTGTCTAAAATATCTACAGTACAAAAATAGATCATAGATATGGAAATAAATTAATCTGTATAGTATATTGTTTTTATTTGTTCTTTGTAACGTTTTCACATACAGCCATAATTATTTTGTGTCTAGACAATACTCTGCTAGGTACTTCGAAATGTGAATTATGTACCGTTGATCAATTCAATATCCCATTTAGAAGATTGGTGACACTAATTCTCTCTTCACTCCCCTTATCACATTTCATTTGCTATCGGATCACCTTGTCTTATACCGAAAATCTGGGTCGCCATGGAATATATTTACCTAGCTCTTTTTAGTCATTTTAGATGACAGACGATTTCGTGGGGTAGTCTGAGTCTTCTTCGGTTGTTATTTTTGTTAGGAAAATAGTCAGTAGCAGACATAAATTGTCTACTTGCACAATTGATCTATTCAAGAATGCCCAAAATCCTAGCTTGCATTATATCTCATTCTTATTTTTGCCTTATATTATATCGATAATTATATCAATTTAAAAAGAATCTATAATATTTATGAGTTGCATAAAACGAAGTAGCCTTGGGTGGCACGGGCGATCAACAGCGGCAAACAGCTCGGCTAAGTAAGCACATAGCCCTCATTACGGCAATTAGCAGACGCAAACATGGCCGCCCCAGTTAGGTGCCGGGGCCAGGCTGTTGCTGTAAAATAGGGTTAGTGTAGAAAAGACACTTCATGACCGTCGGTGGACGAGTCGGTAAGGTGGTTTCAATGCGTGATGCGCATCCGCAGGTTCCAATCCCACCTCGGCCATGTAGTTACAAATGACTATTTTCGAAGTAATGTACGTTAGTTGGACAACTAACCGATGCTCTTACGGTGAGTGAAAACAGGAGGAAATTTGCTCAGACGAGAACTAGATGTGTAACCATAATTCAATGGTTCTGCTGAAAAGGTAAAGGAAGCCAGATGGGAGTCGTTTCGCGTAAAAACCAGACTCAGTCAATCCTGGATTCATGGTCAAGGGCATATCCCATAAAGAGACTTCATAACGCTCTTGCGATAACATAAGATCAGCATAGAAAATAGGTACTCTTCAAAGACACTCGCTAACGAATTTTTTTGGGTCTACTAAACTGGGTTAGTCACGTTTATACACAAAGCGACTCTCGTCTGATCTCTGCAAATTTTATTAAATTATAATTTTTTAAATAATGTTAACTGTATGTTTTTTAAACATGGAGTATATAAAAAAATATTCTACCTTGCCTTTTGCTAGTGTCTGTACTATACGCGTGCGCTATACAGTGAGCAGGCCAGTCCGCGATGTCATAACATAAGCGGTGATTAATTCATCATGTTAATAGAGCTTTGGCGGCTCTAATGACTCTAATCAAAGGAGCACACGTTATTCAAACAGCTTATTAGCAACCATTTGTATTAACCTGTGTTGTGTTCGAACATTTATAGTTTATCGTGAGTGCCAAAGCATCTTTTAAAGTTTACAAGGGTTTATTCCATCACTTCTTTTAGGGGGTCACATATAACGCTACTATTATCTAATATCTATTCTAATAGATAAGGGACAAGAGAAAAGATTTGTATTTTCGTTTCGTAGCAATTAAATTACTGGATCGATGATGTAATCTGGGGATAGATAGTCCGACCCTTATGTGAGATCTTTATTTTTCACGAGAGTTATATGGTAGCGAAATATTAATTTAGTATTCTAAAGCGATGTTTAATATTTCGAGCCTACTTCCATCTTACAGAAATTTCTGTTAGTATATATATCTAAGGTTAAAGAATGATAAATACAACTGAGTACATATCTTTGACCGGCTACCATTATAGCTATATATTACTAATGGTTTTATGTCTAAGTTTCTAAGCTAAGCTAAGTGCTAAGTTACTAAGCTCAAATGTGTGTTTTGCATTAGATTACAGACAGTCCTAAGTATAGGTTATAGCAGTAGTTGGATTTAAGCCTGTCACTGCTATCAGGGATATTTTAAAAAAGAATTTAAATTTTGACGTCGAATTTTGTAGGCCAACCGACTGAGCGACGCGAGATAGTTTACTAGATTGGACAGGTTAATATAATTATTCAACTCCTTTAACTCAAAAATATTTATTGCTTAACTGTGTCGACATTTGGATGGCAATACAACAGTTTGCTCGTTCAGGCATGCTATATTTTCAAAAGTACCGTAGTTTTAAAGAAAATTCTTCAATTTAACTAGTATACCGACACCATGTGCGTAATCGAAAGCATTTCACATCAATCTTGACATATTGCAGTTTTGACGTCTTGCAGCGACTAAGCGACATATTAAATTTAATGAAAATATTTTTTAAAGTAAAAAAACACTAACAATAGTCTAACACCTAACCCGCCATGAGAATGAAGAAAATAAAAAAATGTCGTAAATGTGAAGTGTGCTCAACTTGAATAATTCATGAGCATTTGCAAATTGAAGTTTAGCCACTTTCGGTGCATCATTTAAAAATCAAAGAGAAAAAGTGCTTTATGGGCGAAGTAATTGGCCTGATACGAAATGCTATGTAAATTATTTTGAACCTAATGACTTGGCACGAACTCTGGAGAATTTATTGTTGAAGGCGCCACTTTACCACCTCCGTTGCTGCGCATGAGCAATTACGAGCCTACAATAACCGTCTACGCTGCGGGATAAAGGAAATTTATTGCACAAGCGGCAGCTCTTCGTTGCTTATTATTTCAGATATTATTAGGGTTTCTGTTAGGTTAGTAACTGAGCTGGCAGTGTGATGACCTAAAATGCGTTGGTTTTGTATCATTCAATTTTTTGGAAGAAGATTTTATTATTCTTGGATTTCTGTTATAAAAACTTCTAAAAAAAACTAAGGATAGTCTACAACACGGCTACGGGATACGGAAAAAGACTTAGAAGGTACTACATATGAAATAAGGTAGGCAGGTAAGATGGTCTGTAGAGGCCAGAGTCCAGCTGTTCTTGTTGCTGAAATTATGACTGTTGCCAATTTGGTCGACGACTTTGAACTTAAATACAACTTATGCGTTCTGGCCCACTATCTACCCGAAAACAGAGCGGAATGAATGTGTAGGATCTGTCACATTCACCTTAAATTCGATAAAACGATGACAATTTACTTATTTGTTACAAAGTAATGGGTCAGTTGTTCTTTCGTTGTAAATTACTTTCATAAATTTAAAAGTTTTTGGAGAAAATAGTACAATATTTTTGTATTATTTGTTGCAGATATTATTTCTGACTGTAAATTATGTTTACAGCCCTTATTTCAATAGCCTACTTTATAATACTTATTACGTAGGAGTGAAAGGTCGTATTAGTTGCACGACTCTGAATTTTTTTATTCTGAAAAATGCAATCCTGGTAGAAATTAGGGTATCTAGAAAATATGAACAAAGGATTTCATATTCGCAGGATGTCACATTAATCCTTTTAAATTAAAATATTTCAATCACGCTCTTGCATTAAATATTTTCAGAAGTAGATGATTTTGATGAAAATATTGAACTCAGAAATTGTTTTGATGTAAGTATACATAATAGAGTTGTTTTTTGGCCAAAATACAGTATGTAAAATTTATTCGAAGAAGTATTTTAAAATTATACTGAGCATGATATATTCCCGACAAGGAGTGTATTGCACAATCTCTGCAATATTCATTGTTCATTGTATTACAATAATTGCTGCATAAATATGTATGGATTGAACTTCGAAGACCATACGCGACTTTCAAATTGTTAAGTTTTTGTCTCTTCTCCATTAAAAATGCATGAGCCCAGCGTCCCACTTGTATCGTTTATGGTGAAATTCGAGAGGTCACAGTTTTAACTGCATCTTGACTTTAAAATAGTTGCATTTACCTTCATATTAGGAAATTTTAAAAATCAAGGTTTATTGTATGAGTAAAGTAATTTTTCCTTAAATAGAACTTTGTAATAGTAATGTTGTCTTTAAAGGGACCTTTGCAACTTTACGAATGAGACTCGTCATCGTACTTTTGCTTCAAAGACATGTTTGAATCAAGTCAGTTGAAAATTTCGCGATGGATCCCTGGTTTCAAAAATTAAGACCGAATGGTCTTAATTTTAGAAACCAGGAATGTATATTTGCGCTCCGAATAAATTGACTTATTTAAATATCCTAACCGCTATTCTGCATATGTTTAGTTAAAACACGTCGCATTGCTAACTATACTATACTTATTGTAAACTAAAACCTACATAGTTTACACTCGTAGGTGTAATTTCTCGGTAGTGCATGTTTCACACGGGCCGAGTGATAGCTGTTCGGCGAAGCGATTGCAGATGAAACGTGGCACCATGTAGCACTTCCGTTGTCTTCGGCGCTTTGATCGCTGCACTGTGATAAAACAAATGCACAGTACGGCTGTCGGCTGCCCGAATGGCCTATAAGTTTGGGATTTCATTGCCTGTCTTGTGGTTGCCTTGAATAGTGTTTGCAATTGGTAGGATTGGATATTCTGATATGTTTTGCACATTGAAGTGAAGGCTCTTCTATTATACATAGGTATTTAAAAAAATTACACAAAAGGAAATATACATAATAACATTTAGAATCGGAGTCATTTAAAATTTTTGTGAGTTTAGCTTCAGAGTCTTAAAAGACTAAAAGTTTTCTAATGCTATACGTAAAATTTTAACTGTAAGTTTAAACTTCACGTATTTAAATTGCTCAAGATTTAGGCGCGCTCATTGAAGGAAATTTGTAATTAATAGAGCTTAATAACTATCAGTTATCGTAAAGCCGTCTTAACTTGTTCCTTAAGCAATTTCTTGACTCGTTGAAAGAACGTAGGCTTACAGTAAGATCCGACCGCCAATTATATTGCGAAGGATTGTAACAATAGCTAGTACATTCAATTTTACCATTATACCTTGTGTTGTTATAACCTAAGACTATATAACTAAACAGGTAGCTGGTACGTACGCATACTTTTAATTCCGATTTCTATCAGACTTAGCTGAAACAATTGATGGAGACAAAACCATGGATTTTTCTTTTTATTTCTCTTGATTTTACTAATATATATTGCATTTTAACAAAAGCCTAAGAAAAACATTATGTAAGTGTTAATATTTTCTGTCTATCCAATATTTATTTTACGTGTTTATACAACTGCTATTCATATTTGTAAGATTTCAAACTTTATCGGTTACGTTTGTTGACTTTGGTAATTTATATCTTGATCTTCTTTTATTTTCTACGTTTATCTTCCTACTCAATCCACTCAATGCAATATAACGTACTCAAATTTTCAAAATTGAATTTTCGTAATTTTTTACCTTCTCAATTTTACTCTGTTCTATCTTGTTCTTTGCATTACAACACCATTTGGCACAAGAATGCTGTTAAGTCTCCACATTAGGAATTCATTATATCTAACGAAGATAAAATAATGTCCGCCAACCCTTTTAGAAAGCTTTGTTTTACAACTATTTCGAGATAAAAGGCTATCTTCAGAACAGTGGGCACTTTGCGCTGACTAAAGCGGAAGGCGGAAAATATAACGCTATCTCATAATTATTGTACACTTTAGATTTGCTTATAAGGCATTCGTTGCTAGAAAATAAACGATTTAACAATAAATTTATTGTACGGAGTTTAATTATGATGTTTTAAGCTAGTACATTTCTATTAATTTGAGGAGCAGCTTCAATATGAAATAATTTTATTAGTCTTGAGACTAAACGTAATTAGATAAGACGCGTAAACTTTTGACTCGAAAGAAGTGGGAACTTCTGAATCAGAGTTTCCGATTTGGAGGTAGTAAATATGATTCAAAAAGGTTGGCCAGCTTTCACTTATCAGATCAATTAGAAGAGGCCAACTTAGTTATTTTGTTGTGCTGCCTGTTCAAAGATATCTTTTCAAATACACAACATTGCATAATAATTATCGTTATAATTACTGCGTCTGTTATCGTTGGTATCATGTAGAAATTAATTTCAGACAAGCTTTTGGCCGGCCGCCTAATTCACGTCACGCACTACTTACTGGAGCTAATAAATTTCAAATTCTATTTCCGTGCTGCTTTTTGCAAAAAACTTATCCCATCCATCAGTCAGTGTTCATTTCTTCCATATAAATATGTAACATTTACCATTTCTTTTTCAGCTAAACATATATTGACAGAGTTCTCAGGAATAAAATGAACTAATGTAAATAAGATTCGTTAAATGTTTGTTACATTAACGAATCTCATTTTGCATTGGGAAAGATCTTACATAAATATTTTATGAAAATCTGTGTTGAAACTAATTATTTTTGTAAAAACCTTCTTGTGTTACCCATACACATACCGTTTTTTTATGATTTTCTCATGCTCAGTGTGTGCTTCTAATTATTGTTTGATGCAGCTTATTTACAAAGATACATATACAATTAGATATCTTGTTCGATTTCTTGTAAAAATCATCTGACAGCGTTTTCAATAATTTTCAACACACTTAAATCACTTCTATAACACTTAAATAAACACTTTTCCTTGCACAGTGTTTATCAGTGAAGTATGATTAAAATTAATATTGCAATTACTTACACAACAACTGACATAAAATTATCATCAATGAAGGAAACCCGTTAGATAACTTGAGAGAATAATTATAGCGGACTGTTGTACTCGTATTTAATTACAAGGAAGATAAGAATACCTACAACTTTTAATATACCAAGAAATTCGTGGTGTTATAATTAGAATGGTCGCTATGCACTCAAGGAGACAGACAGATTTGCGAAGATTTATGTTTATATTCGTCGAATCCTGAGGCGGTCGTCTCAAGGCCGGCCACGGATCGCTGCACGCCGCGATGGTGCATTATCAGATCTTTGGCTTCTTAACCATTAGTTACTTTGACTTTTCATCACTCAATTGATATGTAACCTTGTAACATCTTCGATGTGAGACAGATGTTTGACGTCGGAAAATTAACAGGGTTACATTAGTTGCTGTGTGAAGTTGGTAAGATCAGCGTCATGAGTTTTATTTTGACAAGCGATTTAAGAAATAAACAGATCAATATATTACGAATCTAATTACAAGTCATGGTTGCCCATATACTAAGTACATATCACCTATTTCCACGTAAGTGGTTAGAGAAATTTAATACAAATGATTATAAGACATGTCAAAGGAAATATATACCTACCTAAGTAGCTTTATTATTTAATTCCCTTATACGACTTACTTATAAAGTGAAAATCTGTAAATAACATATCATATATCATTATGGGTCTTTTCTATCCGTGCAACCGCTTTATTACTATTAAATTATCAAGTTATAATCTAGTTCAATAAAATCTATGTGTTATATTAGACTAGTGACTAATAACTTTAATGAGGTGTCACTTTACAGCAAATAAGAAGAATAAAATAAATTAGTTTTAAGTAACGATAGCAAAACAAAATGTTTGTGCCACAGGAAATTCTCAAATCTTTGTCTATGTGTTGTAAGTATATTGTGTTTGTGTGATTAAGATCCTATTATGAACTCACAATAAATGTTTAGTCCATCAAGATTTTAAGTTAAATTTACCTTTATTTCAGTTCCTAAAGAAATGAACTGTAGTAGGTACGTATCTTCTTAATTTTGAAAATTCAGCAATTTTATCTCTTACTGATCACTTCATGCTCCTAACGAGCATGAAGTGATGAGTAATCAACAAACAGACAGACAAATAAGGACCTGCCAATACAAACTCACTTTCGCATGAAACATAAGTCTACTCACGGCCTGTCTTAATGTATTTTTTCTAATGACTTGAAAATCTGAATTTAAATATTTAGATTTGTTAAGTATTCAATATAACTCACTTCCTAATCGAATCTTCCGTCGTGTCACTGTCTCTGATTGGATATGATTGATCATTTTAATTTAGCTTTTTGTACTGGCTCCACGTGGGTGAGCGGTAAGCAAAAAGTTGTACAAAATAATGAAAAAAATCGCAACTCTTACGTGGCAGATAAAAATGATTTATAAATAAATCTTAAGTATATCAAACGAGATAACAGCCATTAGTTAGAGTACCATAAGTCGCGGATTGGATATCAGATTGGAGGTCAAACCGAGATAAAATTAAAAATAAATTTTGTTGGTATCAATTCTGGTATCGCATGAACAAAGAAATCGTCTGTTAATACTGAAAAAAAATATCTTGAAATTAGACGAAAGTTGATTTTGAGGGTTTTTTAGTGGTAACTTAGAAGACTTATTTAGTTACACTTAATGAAATATTATCTTACATAAGTTTTAAATGGGTCAACTTGTTCACTCAAAAGATACATATAAGATTTTGAAAATACGCTATACTCGTATACGCTACTCGTATCTTTCGTTCATATTTGTTAAATTAAAAAAAATATAATTTTTCAAAATACTACTTAAAACATTGCATAAAGTTCATTACATTTTCTTTTATTTATTAATTTTTTTTGGCAATTTATTGATTATATTTATCCATTTATATTACTCTATCCATATAACCAGCTGCTAATTAAAACATGCCTTGAACAAGTACAACAGATTAATGAATTATTATCTCAGTACTTCGAAACAAATTTGGCATTAAGACAACATCTTGTTGCAAATTTATCAATTGTCGCATGATAACGCCAAGATCATGTTTACACAGCTTTGATAGTGATGAATGGCGATCAATGACTCCAATCTAGGCTCTATATTTATATTCACCTTTTTATATAGCTCTAAGATAGGCAATTAATCTATAAAAAATATATATAATAATATTTGAATTGAATGTAGATCGCATCGTTGGCTATATATATGTATGTAGTTGCATTGCAAAATCGCAGGCGTATATTTGAGTGAGCTGCTAACACAGCTCACTCAAATATTTTACAGTATTTTACAGACAGTGATTTTTATTGTTTCTAAAAACTTAACTTTGTTGTTTGTACCTGTGGATTCTCTTGACAATACGCATTTTTTAAAATAAACGACGTTGGATCTCTACCCCTACATTTTTTATACTAAATTATTAATATTAATAGGTCTTTCTATACTAAAACAGGTAGGCAAGCTAAAAAAATTTGTTATCTTACATTATGTAACACTATTGTGATGGTTTAACCATAAAAAAAAAATAAGTTTTGTACAGACAACTCAGGCACAGAAGTATGTTGTGGTAGCTTTGTTTTGCAATTATCTTTAAATTATATTCATACTCCTATAGAAAATGTTCAACTATGTGGGTGTTAGTTTGTATGCATAGTAAAATTTATTTTAATATTCCTGGACCGACAGGTATAAATGCAAAATAACGGCATTTTCACCTGTCAGTTATTTCCATGGAGATTCTGTTGATTTGTTAACTGATGCTGTGCATGTAATCGAGACATAAGCAAAACGAGTCAGCATTCAAGTGTACGCCATTCATATGAATATTGACAAAGGCTGAATGTTTCGAATCCAATACAAACAATTTTAATGATAATACATAACATTTATTGACAAAATTTTTAAAATATTATTTTTGTTGTTTTTAATTTATGTGTATTCAAATTTAATTTCATTATTCAAATTTTTTATATGATTTAATATGGTTAACTTAATATGATATACCTGTGTTTCAAATTGTAAAGTGTGATAATTGTAATAGGTGTAAACCGTTTTTGTCACAATAAATAAATAAATAAATAAATAAATAAACATAGGGTTACAGTCGGGTTTGTATCACAAGGTTTGTATGGAGTACTAAGGCTGCAGATATAAAAGGGCCTATTACTACATTTTCATTTAATAAGTAATGTAGTGCTGCATTAGGTAACTATATCATATACTTATTACATATTGTGTAGAAAACAGTGATTGAAAGGGTCTCCGAAAAACTCCTAAAAACTCCCTCCGAACGAAACGTTGCATCATTCAGTCATTCCTCCTTACATGGCGATCCTGTCAGTTAGTATCGCTGTAAAACTGTGTACCATTTGGTGGGTAAAGAAGCAGGATTAAGAAACATTAAAAATAAGGAATAAAGTCTGGGAAATCTTATAGCTAATTTAATTTTTAAAAAATAGCTAATACAATTTAGCTCGAAATTCGCTTTGCACATAAGTTGTTACTGGCCATCAAATATAAGATACTTTAACAAAAAAAAATATAACTTACCGCAGATCCAGCCTAAGTTCCTTGCCGTCTATGGTAAGGTTGTAATGTACGGAGTGCTGTAGCTCGTGTTCCCTCGCGTGCAGGTCTCGTCGTGCCCGCGCGTGCCCGTGCTCGTGCGCGTGCTCAACGGCATGGGACACTAGCGCCCCCTCTCGGGTCACCTTCACAGGGGTCACCACTTGCACTTGCGATGGGTCCATATGTCGGTGAGAGTAGATACCTGCCAAATTAAAATATTGTTGTCATTTTGTTATTCAAACACATAATTCAGAATATTAAATCATAATAAGTGTGGCCTGTTGTCATATCTGGTCATATCAAGCTTTTTATGAGGGCGCTGATGGTAAAAGAAACTCGTAAATAGTCAAAAAATTAATTAATAGAACAACACCAATTTAAGATCTTAGACTGACGCATTTTATTATAAATAGCAAATTTAAAACAGGCTAACGAAAGTAAATGGCAAAAGCAATTTCTTCAACAGTTTTGTAAGATAGCTAAAACCCTGTCCGCATAAAATAAATCGTGTTCATGATAATAGAATATATAATAATAATAAAGAAACTTATCGTTCTCTTGTTAAAGGCTTTTGGGAATACGCATAAAATTCATATAGCTTACGCTTCATTCAAATAAACATTTCACTCTGGCTATGAAATTAACATATTTTACACCTACAAAACCGTCGTATGTCCAGAGGAAATGTTCAGTCTGTCATCATGTTGATAACCGTACCGTGACAAAAATATATGGCTCCTAGTTTTTAAATGCCAATAAATAGCCCATTAGTGGGAGCGTGAAACATTAATGACATAAGGGCCGAAATATTGTTATATTTTAATGATGTTAACACCATCAATATGTTTATTTCTTTTTAAGAGTTGGACTCATAATTGTAAACAGATGTTTTTAGCTGCCTTATGTTTTGGTCATCGTTTTGTATTTTTCATTGGCGTGATATGAGAATTTGAGAATTTTTTTATGCCATTTTCATGACATGAATAGTATGACTGTTAATATACGAATTTTAAAGTTATATCTATTGCTTCTAACAAAACTGATAAAGAATAAGTCTTTATCAGTTTTGTAAGAAGCAATAGATATAACTTTAAAATTCGTATATTAACAGTCATACTATTATATATATAAGTAAGAGATATTTCAGATGTTAATATCTTTTCTGATACTTGATCAAATCGAGGACGTCTTAGGGAAAGGTCGGGTCAAAACTACCCGAAGCCGATGAGTGAGGAAGAGAGTCATAAATGTGGATAAAGCAAAGGAAGTATGCAGGGACCGTGGCAAGTGTAAAGATGTAGTGTCTACATCCGGCAAAGAGGCGTTATTTAATATGTAACTATGTTGAGAATATTTTATACGGTTTGATTAGACATCAGACTAGTTTGATATAAATTAATGTCGCAAACAATCAGTATTTTCATGTTTCGAAAAAAAAAGAGCCGCTTTTGTCCTTAATCACCTGTTGTAATAATTTCTACTTTAATGACAAATAGGTAAATCTAACTGAAAACTAAAAACGGAAACAACCGAAGCGTTGACCTGCAAAAACCGCTGAATGTTAGTATCCAGCACGAGCGCGTTTGATGATGCAAGATTGTGATCGCGCCACCTGAAATGCGATCTTCGTTTACTTGGCGTATTTTTTTTCCAGCACTAATCTCTTTAAATTAATTAACCTCGACAGAGCTAATAGTGAAGAACATAGTTTTTTCCAGTGCCAGTCCTCTCTTCCCGCACAGATTGAAAAAGTCAATCAAGACTTCCAATTTTGAGATTATTCTTTTAGTAGACGGACCAGCAAATTCTGTCAGTAAGCCATTCAGTTGAAGCGCAGGTGCGTTCATCATCTACAAGTTTGTCTCAAGCTTTAACGGAGTCTATGTTTGAAAATTAAAAGCTCTGTCTGTCTAGTTCATTTAAAGCTTTGTTTTACTCTTTTTAGTAAATAATTAAACAAATAAACAATTTTAAATCAATAGAGAAAATTAAGTAGTTATTAATTTCCATGTTGAAGTCGCATACGAAGTAATAATATCCTGTAATTTAATCGTATCGGGTCGCAAGTGCATTCAATGGGTTTTTGTTGGCGCCAGGCGCCTGAGACTGCGCTTAGGACAAGGGCCGAGGCGCCGGCCATTATAAATGTTTATTGTTTCCTAATACAAGAATGCTATTACCAAAAATTAGGTACGACTTTTTGGGTAAAAATGGTTATTATGCATTTAGAATTTAAGGAGAAGGAGTACAGGACCAGGTATTATGAAATATTATTACACTTTCAATTTAACAGATTCAAATATTTGGCTTACTGTAATAGCGAAATGTTAGCTAAAAAACGTTTTGAATGAGTAGCTATAGGTACCTATTTTCCGTTAGAGCGTTGGTGGGCGAATCAGTAAAGTGCCCGGTTAAAATGCGCGATGCACAAAGGCACAGGTTCGATTCCCACATCGGCCATGTACCAATGACTATTTTCGAAATTATGTGCATTAGTTTAAATAATAACCTATGCTCTTGCGGTGAAGGAAAACATTGTGAGAACACCTGAACATTCAGACAACTGGATGTATAAACATGATAGATCCAACACGGGTTTGGTTTGCCTGCAAAATTGCGCCTCCGCAACTCAGATGGGAGTCGTTTCGTATAAAACCCGCCTCACCTTATGCAGGATCAATAGTCAAAGCATACGCCAGGGTAATGAGGATGCAAACGGGACTAAAGCCAGGAGGTAGAAGCTATTCTTATTCTATTCCGTGCTCAGACATTGAGTAGTTAGGTAATATTTTCAAAGTTTATGTTAGGGGTCAACGCAAGGTATTAGTCTAAAAAGATAAAGTTTACATTTTATTGATAATTCGGCATCAGTATACACAACACAACTAGATCAAATTTTATTTTCCTGATTTCGAATTTTACAATGTCATAAAGTCGTTCTTAAAAAGATAGCCTTTCTAAATTTAGGTAAGTACAATACAAATATTAATTTTCATTAACTGAACATTATTCAATATTTAATTTGTGTTGGCGCCACCTTATCAGCGCGAGGCTGGCATTCAAACATTTGTCACGCAACGCCATATTTCTCGGTAACTAGTTTTATTTTTACACTAGATAATCATTATTAGCTTATCGTTCATCACTCGAACCATTTCATGCGAATCTAGTTGCAATGTCAGCGATGCTATTATGTAAAATATTGAGCATACAGAATAGCAATCTCTAATCGAACTGACTCATCAATTTAATTTTACGCGCCATGCACAAGCAGACAACAATAAATTTAAAAATCACATATGTATGTTCGCAAAATTTTCTCTATCCATATTTTTTATTTCGAACAATTATCTTTGAAAATACATTTTTTTAAATTCCTTATGGCACATTGTATTTCAATGAAATTAGGCAAATTAAGTAAGGTCGTTTTATACCTAGTATTTGTTTCTTAGGTAAAAAAATTTAAAAATAAAGTTTACGAAAGTGTTTATAAGTTAAATACTGATAGGCGATCAGATTTATTCTACATTGTAATTCTATGCTCTCCATATTTATGACGAGACATGACACTCGTTGACTAGTAAGGCCACACAGGTTCCGCTTGCTGCGTCTTTCTTACTCCAGTTTTAGGTATCATAAATCAATTGACATAAAGTGTTAGGAAACACACATACACTTATATATATATATATATATATATATATATATATATATATATATATATATATATATATATATATATATACATATGTATATATTATATAACAATATATATATATATATATATATATATATATATATATATATATATATATATATATATATATATATATATATATATATATATATATATATATATATACATATGTATATATTATATAACACTTAGTTACCAATGAACAATACTAAGAGATAACATATGTAGGGTTTTCCAACAGATGTGTATTTAAGTTATTGTATGATTACTTTTTAAATTTATTTAAATTATTTATTAAGTAAGTTTGTAACGTTACTTAATACCTTATAGTTTAAGGATAAATAAAAGCTTTTTTAGACAGCACATGTGAAGAGATAGATTTACCCAAGGTTAAATAAATAAGAACTTTACAAAAAGGTAAATTCACTGTAAAATCAATAATAAAAATGAACTATATCCATGGACCTAAATAAAATAGAAAATTAATTACAAAAAGAGAAGCTTTACATGTTAATGGTGCCGGCCGATATCAAGTACTTAAATTGAAAATTAAACCCTTGTTCACGTTGAATTATATGAAATGTCGGAGGCTTTAATGTGTGTTTTTCTTAGATGCGCGTGGGCCGTGGGCCTAGGTACGAGTATACGAATGCTCGCGTGTCTAACGAAACCAGAATAAAACGCGTTAGGGTTATCAATTTGCTTATAATAAATCTTAACGTTATATATCAGGACCACGATTTCGTCAGCATGTATAATATTTACATTACATTTTGGTAGCTATATTTTCTCATGAGGTTTGCAACAACCTGATGTGTAAATCTTGTCGCATATATCGTATCGTATGTATCTTATATATTGTATTTCCAATTTCAGATTTTAACTGCAAGCCTCATGAACGTTGACTTGTTATTATTCACTCGCGGTTCCTTTCGCAGAGATAGAGAGAGATGGAAGATAAGATTTAAGCTTTATTACCATTTCTATCCCCACAGGTAACCCTAAAAGCCATGGCAATTACATACAATTACCCTCGGGCGCCGCCCCCCGACGCGACAGAGCGGCGACCTGCGCCTGCGCGTAGGAGGACACGCCATCACAAACTTACATAAGCCTTCTCTATAAATAATGGGGATATAGAGATAATCTATCAATTTAATAATTATTTTGAGAGATCATCTCGTAATTGTTTGAGCTCACCAAATAAGCTGAAGAAAATTTAAAAAATTAATAAATAATTAATTATTTTCTTTTTACTGTTTTATCACAGTTCTGACGTTTTGTTCTGATGTTGTGTTTGTAACCGAATTTATTACATACATACATATGGTCACGTCCATATCCCATGCGGGGTAGACAGAGCCAACAGTCTTGAAGACTAAATGGCCACGTTCAGCTATTTGGCTTAATGATAGAATTGAGATTCAAATAGTGACAGGTTGCTAGCCCATCGCCTAAAAGAAGAATCCCAAGTTTATTAGCCTATCCCTTAGTCGCCTTTTACGACATCCATGGGAAAGAGATGGAGTGGTCCTATTCTTTTTTGTATTGGTGCCGGGAACCACACGGCATTTAGAGCTTTACTTAAGGTAAAAATCGATAGTTTACATATACATAAATAATAAATGAAACGCACAACGTTTTTCCAAATACAAATATGTCACCTTCCTTTTTTACGACAAAACGACTTAATTCAAGTTGAAAAATTCAGCCCATAATTTTGAGTTTGTCTATTTAGACGCATGCAGACGCAGTCTTGGCTTAAGTAACGTGGTTTGGTACCTTGCACTGCAAACATACTTGAATTCCTTACGATATACCATGGCTAACCAGCAATTATTCTAAAGCAGCATTTGGCATGCGGCCTTAGACCTTCTTCCTACTTCCAGTATTAATTAAGCATGTTTAGGCATTACTTTACCATACTACAACATCTCCATAAAGTGCTCTTACCGCATTTTTGCCCACTATTTTAAAATCATAGAACAAGGTTATCACCACTGCAAATTATATTGTAATTTTTATCTGGCATCGCCATTTAGTAGTATATATAACTTTTGTTATATAGTATTATTTCTGCGTAGACACCTATTGTTCCATACTTTTTTTGCTAAGATACTTTTTTGAGATAGTTTCACCATTTTACATAGGTATATTGTATTCATTCGACAAAATATTAGTGAATATTAAGTCAGATTATTGATCTCTCGACTTTATGAGATTAGTCCAAATCTAAGCCTTGCAGAACTGATATAAAGTTAATTAATCCTTTTGATAGTAGGTATAGTTATTCATTTCAGTGCAGATGAGTGCAATTTAGTCCGTCATTATACCATGGACCCCTGCGGTTGGGCAACTAATCTAATAGAATTAATTATTCAACTCATTTCGATGCCGGATAGGAACCTGTCGGTAATCTTCGTCAAAAACGCTTCCATATAGTCACACAGACTTAAGAATAAAATGGACATGATCTCGAAAAATCTTTAAAGTCGACTTGGCTATAATATGTGTACGCAGAATGCAACTATGTTATTCGTTCATACACATATACATAAGTATAATCACGTCTGTATTCATTGCGGGGTAGGCAAATTGAACAGTGTCGCAAGATTAAAACACCACGCTGTTTGGCATTAATGGAATTGAAATTTAAACAGTGAAGGTTTACCAGCCCATCGCCCAAAAAAAAGATTACAAGTTTTATTAGTATTATTATTACTCATCACCTAATCGCCTTTTACGACATCCTTGAAAAAAAGGAGTGGTACATACATACATATGGTCACGTCTATATCCCTTGCGGGGTAGACAGAGCCAACAGTCTTGAAAGGACTGAATGGCCACTTTCGGCTATTTGGCTTAATGATAGGATTGAGATTCAAATAGTGACAGGTTGCTTACCTATCTGCCTAAAAAAGAATCCCAAGTTTGTAAGCCTATCCCTTAGTCGCCTTTTACGACATCCATGGGAAAGAGATGGAGTGGTCCTATTCTTTTTTGTATTGGTGTCGGGAACCACATAGCACGAATGAGTGGTCCTATTATAAAGTTCTGGGAACCATATGACACCATGTAATTCGTATGTTATACCTATATATCATCAGCCTTTTCACTCACTAATCGATACTAATGATAATATTTATATAATTGTCCTTAGGTATTAGATACGCCATATCCACGTTATATTAAAATCTATGGTAGGCCTTAATAACCACACTCATTATTACGATACGGGTCTTCGGTCAAGGTTGATATAATGATCATAATTTTAATTATACAATAATTTCAAGTAATATCATCAACATGTTGATGTATCATCCATTTAACTAACTCTTTATTTTTAATTTAATTAATTTCTTAAAACAGTATTTAAGAAATAAGTAACATAAACAAAAAGTAACATATCCAAAAGACTGGACTTGTAACTCCTTTAGATAGCTTGCAGAAATTAAAGTAGGTATGTATCTTAAATCTCGTCAATGCCTGAAATGGTTTTAAAGAAATTTCAAATATAGATGCATACGGGGGTAAAATCCAGCTGGGTAGCCAGAATAACTAGATTTTTCCATATTTTTACCTAATAACATTTTACCATGTAAAATGATCGCTAAATATCGATAATTTCGAAGCCTGGATAGCTGTAAGCGATAGCTCAGTTGGCGAACGTTTGGTTTTCAAATGGAAGTAAATCATTGCGCCCCCTTAAATAATAGAAAAATCAAAACTAAAACTGGACGATGCCAGGTTCTATTTTTGTTTTTACTATTTATTTGGTATGTTCTGATATTTTTATTCGTTTTTTTCCTATTTTGTACGGTTTTTGTGACGCCCACCGAACACCGATCGTTAACCCAGGTACTAGCAATATTCCTAAATTTATAATGTCTTTGAGATATTATCTTCACACTCGTTCGTTAATGAGAGTAGGTTTGTCAAGTAAATCGTCTCCTCTCTTTTTTATCAGGCTATGCGTTAGTTTGAGGAAATCTTTTGTGTGCAGAGAGTATTACTGAGCAATCAAAGCATAACGTCATTTTTTATTTCGATTTTCCTAAAACTGATAAGATAAGATAATAAGGATGTGTTACTATAGCGTAAAATACCCCTAGTTTAAAGATAACTTGGAGATTTGTACAATGAAATCACAACAAATGAATTGATATAAGTAGTACTTTGGAACAGACAACATGCATATTTACTTTTTATCTTTTACGGGATAGACAAAGCAAACAGACTTGAAAGAACTGAAAGGCCACGTTCAGCTTTGAGATTTAAATAGTGATATTTTTATAAGCCTTTCCCTTAGTCTTTCTTCCATCCCAGACCAGCATATACACCTATCTGTACCGATAAAAAAAACCGGTGCGGTGAAAACTGACATGTTAAGGTTGCGAAGAGGCGCGTATCGCGTGTTCACACTCAGTATCGGTTAGCAGTATCACCCGACCGATAACACGCACATCTGTGTATCACTAGCGTCATCAAGAGATAACTATTTCCGAAGGCTGATAAAGAATTCAGAGATGTTTACCGCGATTTCGTACATTTTAACCTAATTTGCAAACAAATGTTTCTTTTAAGTAGATCCTAGAGATACCTGGGCCAGTCGTCTTGACTGTTTCAAGTTCTTCCTAGGCCCACTAGAAGTTGAAACATTTAAATGTTTTTATTTTTGATTATTTTTTAATATAAAATTTAGTTTTATTGAGTCAACTAAATTGTCGCTTATCTAATAAGCACCCTTCTTAAATTTAATAAATTAATTTAAGGCATGTGCTATTCAACTAAAAATACCTATGTAGTCCTATAATTTCTCAAATCAGCACTAAAGGCGCTGTAGGTATATAATCAAATAAGTGATCAGATGAGAACTAGAATAATATATTTTTTATTACAATTGAAAAGATATAGCAATAATCAATTAATTATTACACGGTTTAAAAAAAGTGGGTACCTAATTTATATTACAAGTATTATCTCTCACAGGTAAATGACCCTATTGTCCGAAAGAGGCGTGAGTGGGAGTGAAATCTAAAAGTGAAAATCGTATCAATTTTCTTTTTCAGCGATTTTCGCAGATTTGCGTGATCAAGATAATTGACACGCACTACTTAGATTTTTTACAGTATGATGTCTAAGCACATCTAATTGATTGAATTAGAAAATAAAAGTAGGAAGATTACTACTACGATGAGCTATTTTTATCATGCAATTTCCATTGAATCTTGCTCTATGGAACATTTGAATCAGTTGACGTTGTCGGAGCGTTAGAATTTTGGTAAAAAATATATAACTTTTAATACATAACCAGAAGACTAATCAAACCATGAATGTAAATAGAAACTCCCTTTTGTTTGAACAGATGTCAAAATGTGGAAAGTTCAACATCTTTGAAAAGATGTCATTAATTTTAGTCCAGCGCAGGCGCAGCCAGACGCATGAAACTTAGATACGCGCCAATTTTAGAATGAAAGTTGAACGACCGTGTCGGACCTACATAACACCATTGTTTTATAAATCCTGCCAAACCATTGTCGTTTTACGGTTATTGGTTTCAATGCTTTAATGCCTTATTTCTGAACATTTCTGGTGAAGCTAGAACGATTGGGGTTAACACAATATGGGCTATTCGTCGGGCAGAGCAAAGGAGTAGGCACGCTTGGCCGAAGCGGGCGTTTCGCAGGACTATTCTTGAACTTAGTGATTCATCACAACTGGCGAGGCGAGTGATTATCGGTCAATATCAAATAATTTTTTTGATAAAGATAAAGGTATAGTTTATTTACATACATACATACATACATAAAATCACGCCTCTTTCCCGGAGGGGTAGGCAGAGACTACCTCTTTCCACTTGCCACGATCTCTGCATACTTCTTTCGCTTCGTCCACATTCATAACTCTCTTCATACAAGCTCGGCGGTTTCGGGTACTTTTGACCTGACCCTTTACCAGGACGTCCTTAATTTGATCAAGATACGTTCGTCTAGGTCTTCCCACTCCGACCTTTCCCTCCACACTCTCCTTGTATATCTGCTTAGTCAACCTGCTTTCATTCATCCTCTCCACATGACCGAACCATCTTAACATACCCTTTTCTATTCCTGTAACTACATCTTCTTTCACATCACAACATTCCCTTATCACGCTGTTCCTTATCCTGTCTCTCAATTTCACACCCATCATACTCCTTAACGCTCTCATTTCCACTGCATTTATTCTGCTTTCATGCTTCTTTTGCCATACCCAACTTTCACTCCCATACATTAATGTCGGGACCAACACGCCCCTGTGCACAGCCAGTGCACAGTTTAATAATAGTTTATTTATTGGTATTTTATTGTACTTACAGCCTTTGTGATCAACTTTCTTTATAAGTATTATTGCCATAGCATATTATAATAATATAAAATAGTGGTTATTTTCGTTAAAGAAATCTCTGTTGACTCAGCTGAGACATAAAAAATGGGTTTCTTAGTCCTTCAATATGGTATGTATCTCAAAAATGACTTGAACTTTTCATAACGCAGTGTAAACATTTAATCGGTTTGGTTCCGGATTTTTCGTTAGTCGACAAACAAAAGCGGCTTTTATGATCTCGACTTCAGATTTTTAGTTACGCATATTATAATTTAAATTTAAACGTGCTTAGCATCGATTTTTTGTAATCTTCAAATTTTGAGTACTTCCAAAGAGTATGTATGTAGTAAGGTAAGCAATCTTACTAGGTGATCGGACAACCTTATTTGACGTGTAAATCAATTCCAGGTCATAGTAAAAAAGAAAGAGACCTAAATCTAACAGTGAAGTATAATAATATTGCTCATAAATAGTGGCATTAAAACAAATAGTTTTCAAATATTTAACTGTGAATATGGTCTTATTTTAATTTTCATTTTGAATAATTTATTACGATTTTTTTAATTTTAAAATAAGTAGGATAATTAGCATGTAAAAAAACTTGTTTAACATCAGTAACTTGAGTACCGACAAGTAATTTCATATTCTTGATATTATTTTACATCACGCACGAGGACACTTACTACTGCAAGTAATTGGCTACCTAACTACTTTACTTTTTTTAAATAAACAGCTGGCATTCACGTACGCATTCAGTATTAAAATGTATCACATCCATATACTTAGTATTTATTGTGTTAATACAAGATATGAGCCTTGCTCAGAATAATTTTTAACCTATATTGAGATGAAATCTTAAGTTCATCAGATTATAAACGATTTTTTATGGTAATAAAAAGATTTTATTAAAGAAAAGCGTTCGTCTCAGTGTTATTAGTAACGTGTTCGATTGAAAATTCGTGTCGCAGCCAAGGGGTTCAAGAGCTGTTTATATTTGACTGCTGTGTTAGCGATATTCAAATCAAATGGCTTACTGTGCAACAGAACAGTTATTATAACTAAGTACTTGACTGATATTGTATGTACAGATGTGTAGTACTCGTGGTATGTTTTTTTTCCCGCCCATCCATGTGACGAATCCAATTAGCGGCTTTTCAAGTTCTTGACAACCACAAAACGGTGCCAAATTAGTATTATATTACATGTATGCCCCTAAAATGGACAAACGACATGGTCTACACGATTTAGTACCCTTCTCAGCTGTCATCTTTAAACTGCGCGGTTCTTTGATTTCGAATTAACTCCCATCGCATTGGGGTAGATTAGTATTTAAATCGTTTTAAATAATTATTATAGGGATTTTTTATTATGACATTATACAAACCGTTTGGAGATGGCTTATTAAAATTTTTCTAATTTTGGTTATTTAAAATTTTTATTTATTAATTTCATACCATATTATTGTAAGCACAAAATGTAGTTCTGATATTTAAGTAAATTTACAATATTTTTGTGGGGAATTATTTATTATATTAAAATATGAAGATGGATAATTTTTCTTATTTTTTAAATTAAACTACAGCTGACTTAGAGCAAGCATAAAGTATTGTATCTCTGTCATTGTATAAACGTCCCATATTGATAAAGTTTATCTACGAAGTGAAATAAAAAAAAAACATTAATGAATATAGTGTTTTAATTGTGTCTGCTTAAAAATTTTCTTGTGTTATCTTTTTTGTGACAAATACTTATCACTTTTTTATTTAAACAATTAGTCTAGATTCGGAATAAATGCTTTGCAAACATGTACTCGTAAGATAGACGTAATAAAATATGTATGTATGTATGAGTACTTAACTGATTCATTATTTTATCTGTGTATGCAATGATTAGAATTTTTTGGTGATTGAATTTTTATGTATGTATCTGTGGTATAGTCTGATTAGCAAAGGCAGTTCAGAATTTAATTTAAAACAGACATAATCTCTTCACGCGCATAATCAAGAGAAAGTGTAACAACATATCAGTAACTGAAACTCAGTTCCATCATTAAATTGTGACTCTCTTAAGGTCTTGTGACTAATTAAAACTGTATGGAAGATAACGACCAATTTGGTATCGTTTTAGAAAATTGAATAGTTTATTATGGTTTGTGATTAAGGTATGTAAATTCGTAGCGTCTTCTAAAATCTTCAGGCGAAAAGTTATAGCCGCATACTCCAAGCGTGAGTTTCGATCGCGTCCTCACCTACATACATACATACATACATACATATGATCACGTCTATATCCCTTGCGGGGTAGACAGAGCCAACAGTCTTGAAAAGACTGAATGGCCACGTTCAGCTATTTGGCTTAATGATAGAACCGAGATTCAAATAGTGACAGGTTGCTAGCCCATCGCCTAAAAGAGGAATCCTAAGTTTATAAGCCTATCCCTTAGTCGCCTTTTACGACATCCATGGGAAAGAGATGGAGTGGTCCTATTCTTTTTTGTAATAGTGCCGGGAACCACACGGCACTCGGCGTCCTCACCTGTCTGAATTGAAATTCAAACAGTGACAGGTCGCTAGCCCATCGCTTACAAAAAGAATCCAAAGTTTCCCTTAGACACCTTTTGCGACATCCATGGGAAAGCAGGGAATGGTCTTATTCTAAACTTCGATAACCACCCAGCATATACGGCAACACCACAACAAGTGTATGTGAAGTGTGCTAAAACTATTACATTATAAACTACTCTATGATTTCCACCGATGTCAAATAATTACTCAAGACAATAAGTATTTTTATCTAAACACCTTAGTATTCTTTTGTTATTGTCATGGTTACGTTTATTACGAAAATCATACATAAATTGCGTTTATTGAAGTAATGAAAATGACTTGAATTTGTTTCACGAACTTCCTTACTTTACTCTAATAATTGTCTGTCTTGACATTAAATACTAATTTTGGTGACAACTTTAGATTTTTTACAAACTTTAAGTGAATAATTAAGTAAAAATAAATTAAACCAGTTAATACCTCTGTTGTCTATATCAAATTAAAAATTAAGTACTTACTTATCACTAAATACATACTTATAATCACGTCTTTATCTCTTATGAGCGCAGACAGAGCCAACAATTCTTGAAAGGATTGAAAGGAACCGTTCTCCTTTTGGTTTGAGGAAATGAAATAAGTCACTTACCGGTATGTATAAGGTTTCTTATGCTATCCTGGACTTCCCTGTCCACGGCACCCGCTGGGTACTCCACAGCGAACGCGTCTGTGACATGCTTCGCGTTACTCCACGCCACTATGATTTGGAAAAGCAACAGTTTGAAAATCGAACACCTCTCCATTGTCCTAAGCACCTGACTACCACACATTATGAGTTCACGTGTTTTTTTTATCAACGTCACTAAACACTGGCACTAGAAGTTCCGCGAGTTTATTTACATCTTGTGTTTGTAGTTGGATGTGTTAACGCCTCTTCGGAACTGATGGACTGTCATTATAACCTGTGGACAAGGAATTTGTGTGTTAAAATTATGAAATTTTGTTGTTCAATTTAAAAAATATGCTGATCGCAAAAATATATAATTTTAAAAATACGGCTAGGTGAAGAATTCCGTAAGTTTTACAGTTTTAAATAAAATTTTCAATTCAGATATATGGACAGAAAGACAAACGAGTTATTCCCAAATAAAACAACATTTATTATTGAAATTATAATCGAAATACTCGTATGATATAATTTTTATATAAACAAATTCAAAAAATACTTATTATTTTGAGGTTCTATGTAAGCATATCAATCTTATTTGATAAACTAAAATAAAAAAGTTACAAATAAAATACGCTCCTATGCTAATATTTTTCATATTGTCACTCGCAAAATTTTGAAGGTGTGAAGCTACTGACTGTTGGAAATTACTATAAGAAAATAAAAAAATATGTTTATGAACCGGTGCTGACAAGGCCATGTTCACACGTTATTTCTTTGTAGAATAATTAATGTCACTTTAATTTAATGTAATTAAATTTAATACCTCAAAAACGTGCCGCCAAAACGATTTTGCCGCTAATATTAACAGCCGCTCACCTTAACTCGATTATAATAATGCAGTTCTTACATTTGTTTTAAAAATAGAGAATAAATAATTTTGCACTTCATTGATACGTAATTACCCACTAAAGTCTACCTAAATATAATAGGAACTAGGAATATACTTAATAAAAATTAGTTAACGTTTATGAACTATCAAAGATTTAAACACGACCGTTCGGTTCGGTTGCTATCTTTTTTTAAACGAGAGAATTTGTCGGCACTGCACTCTAATGGGGTGTCGCCTTGATGACGCATTCTCAACAAACTGACGACGCGACGCGATGCGACCCGAACCAACCATTTTTACACAAAGATTTATTTTTTCAAATGGGATACAAGGTATAATTTGATGACGTCAACACAACTCATTGTTAAATCTACTACGGGTTCTCCTTAATTTTAATTTTAAATATATAAAATATTGGTGCTTGCGATTTAAAAAAAATAATTTGGGCTTATTGGGATAAAACGAATTTCACTATGTACAGGCACCCATCTATCTCAGATTAAATTTATGTACTCTATATGAGAGAACTGAAAGAAAGCTCTTGTTCTTTTAATCTAAGCTTCAAAATGGATTATATTTTTTTAATTGTTACGTACTTGTTCACAAGTTATAAGTGAATATTGGTAGTAATTGAATTCGCATACATATGGTAATTTTACCGCACATTACCCTTTACATAGTAACTAATTAGAAGTTGCTATTTAAACATGAAAGTGAATTACTATACCAAATATAGATACCTAGATAGGTAAATATAATTAAATTTTTACAAGTTGTTTAATTTATTTTAATAGCAATTCAAGGAAAAAATTTAACATTGTAGATACAATAATATGTATTCAAATTATAATAACACTAGCAAAAAATGCATAAAGAAACCCTAATTTCAATGGTTTTTTACCCTATTGTCCTAGTACGACTAAGGGATAGGCTTATAAAATTGCGATCCTTTTTTTTTAGGCGATGGGTTAGAAACCTGTCACTATATGGATCTCAATAGGCTATTTTACACCATGTAAAAAAAAATATAAAAATGCACGTATCTTATACATTTTGTAAAAAATAAAAGAAAAACATCGATCATTATTCATAAAAGTGCAATATGGATTTTATAATTCAATTTAAAAAATCCTCTTTTTTAATCTGTTCTTCAAAAGTAGAAAACGCTATCCGCCATGTTGGGTACTGACGTGACGTCATACTTTTAGTAAACAAATATCGAATCGAAAACATATTGATGATGTCAGGCTCTGTTTATTTTGAAATTTTAAAATTTCTATCACGTTTTTGGGTTTTTACTCTTTAATAATTTAATAGAATCATGGAAGACGGTTTTGTGAAAGCAGACAATATAAATCTACCGAGGATTAATACGTTGATGGTGGCGAAATTTTTTGCGTCCAATCCCGATTTCTGTTTTGCTGAGTTAAGAAATGTTAAAACAGCGATGTAAGTATTTATTGTATTAAACATTCTCTTACAATACACAATTATAATAGGTAAATTATTACACAACCAATCCAACATAACCTATTTTGGATCTCTTCTTGCTAATTTCAACCAAGTGTTTCTCATTTTAATATCACTTGGCAGTGGAATCCACAATTTTTCTGGTGTTTTTATACTTGTATTCTTGCATTCAGGAACAAGACACCAACAATATGTATTGTAATTCATTATTACAAAAATCTTTTTACTTTAGTCTTACGTAGAGCCGTATTGTTTACTAAAAGTATGACGTCACGAGTCAAAACAGCATGGCGGATGGCGTTTTCGCGCGAAAATACAAAATCATAAATAATAAATAGTTTTTAGAGCACTTTTCGGCTTCAAAAAATTTTAATAAAAAATCTATAGGTATAACACAGTCTCAAGATTGATTTAAAACAGTTTTCAAAAAAGAGTGTAATAGCCTATTCCATCATTAAGCCGAGCAGCTGAACGTGGCCATTTAGTCTTTTCGGGACTATTGGCTCTATCTACCCCGTAAGGGATATAGACGTGACGATATGTATATATTGTCCTAATTAAGGTTTAAATTAACTTTATTTCTTATAAGCATTTCAGTGAGCATGCTGAAAAACAATATAAATGTGCATATAAGATAAAAGTATATATTATATATTGCCAGTTTATATCTCAATCAAAAAAGGGCTGCCAATTTTTTTTTTGAACGGCGTCAAGACCTACAGTATGTTATCTCACAAACTGCATCAACCAGCGTAAATACACATGGCGACAGAGCGGATGCAACTAGATACCGGTGTAGTGTGCGCCTGCGCTGCATATGACGCTACACGTTCTTAATTTAATATCTAAGAATTTCAATTATGATTGCGATAGGATCACTCACGGTGAAGGGACAAAAATATAAAAAATTGGAATTAAACCTAGGTACCTATTATCTTTTAATCTCAATGTATGCAGATATTCGTATATAAAATACCCTTTTTTACATGCTGGAACGTACAAATTTTATGATATGTATGGACCTGGTTTAAAAGATAAATATCTATATTATGGAATGTAATGAATGTGAAACTAAATATATTTGTGAGAAAATGTGGCTAGTAACGGCATTGAGTACCTGTAATTAATAAATTACTTACTGGCATCCAAAAGAAGATATAAATGTGACGACCAAGTCTAGTTTCCCTATATGGTAAGGCTTTCTTCAATTGCGACAAAACACGAATGATTGACAGACTCTTGCATACGCGAGTTATGCGTTGAACAATCGTCCTTATAGAAATGCACATAATTTGCCGGTGCACCGACAAGGATTTCTACTCTGTTTATGGTATCTTTAAACTGGGAAAGTTTCTGATTCTCATTAAATGATTGGTCCGATTGTGCCTTGGGAGAGTTCATTGTAAGATGGAATGCATTCTAGGAAGAGTCGAGATAGGGCTAAAGCTTCCACGTGCCACGATAAGCAGGCGCCACCATCTCGGCTCCATTATACTCACAATTTGTTAGACTGTCCCGGACTGGTGGCGCCACCACGTTTCTTTTCAATATTTGCTTTTTAATTTTCGAAGTTCGAATGCCACCGACTCAGTCCCAGACAGACGTACTCCGGCCAATTAATATTCAGAGTGTAACGTCATTCATTGTAGGTAGAACTTACCTATACCTACGTTTTGTGTTTTCAGCCTTGTAAGTATAGATAATTAATAATGAACAGAGTTTAATCACCTGTTTTACTTGCCACGTTTTGCTGTGATGTAAAGTGATGTAGTTTATACAACTGTGAAAATTTGTAAGAAGCACTACTATAATAATAGTACTTAATTAATATACATACGGTATACAATTTTTCTAACAGTTCATCCTATACGCTATATTTATTTCACAGTTACTATGGAAGTACCTATAATAGGAATTAAAGCGAGAAAACATAAAAGGCTTTGAATAATTTTCACATCACACAATTTGCACAGTAGGTAAGTAGTTATTAAACGCAATGACATCAAGAGTATACTTAGTTAGTTTTATTTTATATGAACTATTCAAAAGTACATATTTTCATAATTGATTTATTTATGTCAGGTTAAGGTAGGTACAGAATAGCTAGAAAAGCAATCCAAACGTCCGAAGACTGCGCAGTATAGTATATATAGTTGAAGATCTAACGCCCATTCCGAAAGAAAAAGGTTATTTTCAAAAGTAGTGCAAAAAAGTAGCGATGCTCGCAGTATTTTATGTTTCATTACGTTATCCGTTATCTTTGTGTACAAAGCCTAATTTCAGAGTTTATCAAGACTAGACTAAGATCATTTGGTCTAGGTTCAATCTCCCATCACTTAATAGATAATGAAGATAAAATTGTGTATTACTAATTAAGGTCGTCTGTGTTACTATACAGATAGGAAATAGGGTCAAATTTACTCAAGTTTGAAAATGAAGCTCTTATGTTAGAAAAATTAAAGTTATTCAGGTAGAAAAGAAGCAAAATAAACAAATCAATCGAACAAATAATCAGCGTTTGTTATCAATAAAAAACTACGACTTAAAGGCGTAAAGCCCTTACAGAAAAAGTTACAAAAGTACAAACGGAATGGGTATGGACCACAAAAAGATTACTCGTAAGCGTGTGGCGCCATACAAATTGTCTAGGGGAACATAAAGTCATGGGAAACATGTTGTCTTTTTATAGTTTGATATTTTTTTTAATCCAACCACTTTGAATAGATGGTATTATTTTATGATCTACAATTTGATTTTTATCTAAAATTTAGAGCATATAATAAGAATATAGGATCTAACAATAAGGACAATGAGCACTAAACATCTCAACATTATTTGTAAGTTTATTATACTTTTCAGGTAAAAATATTTTTTTTTCTTTTTATAAATAAACAGTCAAAGGAATTACTTTACCTTTCTCTATAGTAACTCCTAACCAAATCTAATCTAGTAAGATTTATATAATGTGCATCAACATCATCATGTTTGTTATGCTTCACGTACGATTGATTTAAAATGTAAACGACAAAGTTAGACATGATTATTAGAAATTTTCTTTGTTTATAAATAGCGTCTTCTTTTCTAGCACAAAGTGCATCATGGCATCGCAAGCGCAGCGGCAGGCATCCGTCACCGTCTCGCGCGCATTGTCTTAGCCACCATTGTGAAGACCGGTAGCTCCGGTTATGTGGCCGGCTCGAATTATTGCCCTTTAAAACGCTGGCGGCTGAACCGTTCGAAATAGTTTACCCTTGCATACAGTGTTTTCATTCTATGGTATTGCTTGGACGTTGCCCCCTATTAGAAGTTCGGAATATTGCCTGCGTTAGCTGGCGCTCTAAATCGTTCAAATTTACAATGAAATCCATAACAATGTTTCTTTTTCATGATTTGTTTCAATAAAATTACCTATTTTCCTTTGTCTAAAGAGTATACTTACTTCTATCTAATTGTTGACCTTTGACCCACGATACGATTCATGAATGACCGCAATATTTTATCTAAAACGTCTAAAATAGTTCTATATTTAGAATCAGCTTATCATTGGTAATCCACGAAACTTGGATATGAGGACTTGTGCCGAGTTGCGGTGTAGTAATTTAGTGTCTATATTACATATAAAAGAGATAAACGTTGACCTTGCGTTTGTTATGTAACGAATGAGGTGATAGTGCGGTAAAATTATAGTAAAAAATTATCACACTCTCTTTACAATGTGTGTTTTATACCTATTTCACTGATATATATTTCAGGTGTCAGTAGTAGTTTTTGAACCATTCAAAATAACCTGCCTTCAAAAATTCTGAATTCTTTCAAGAATGTTAGTCTTCTTCCCGTTTTGTTTCATTTGTCTTATCGGACGGCCAGGTAATTCAAAATTGCAATGAGTGGTTATGCCTTTGAAATTATAATTAAAAAATAAATATAAGCTACATGTGATAAATTTGATTCAGTCCTGAATCTGACCCAGACACAGATATAGCACCTCGTAAAAACCCGGAAATGCATAAGGACTAGGAAATATCCCAATGTTAGGTATGCCACAAACGACCACCTCTGTTGTTTTTCTGTAGTTGTTTATCGTCAGCTTCGGCAGCGCCTCTTTGACAGGTGTCATTAAACATGACATGGAAAAAATAGAGGTTGTCAATCTGTCTGTCTAACGGGGCGGTTCGTAGAATTTATTGAGTCTCAGTCGCGTGTTTAACTCTTTCTTCTGTAGAGATAGTTGTAAGACACAGTGACCTGAAGTCGCACTATTTATCTTCGCGCTTTTGATTTCATTGGCAGGCGATAGGATTTGCGATAGAAATGAAATCGTTCATTTCATTGTTGAGTCCATTTATTTAGAATAGAAACAGATCGTTTTAACGATATAAATTAAATAGTTTCTTAAGAGTTTTGAGAAAGTAAGACTTATCTTCTCAGGTCCTGATACAAACTTAGCAAATTATGATACCAACGTTGAAATTAGATACCTAGTTTGTAAAAAGAAATCTATAGTACGACACACTCCTACTTAGTCTTAAGTTCTATTTTATTAATTTTTTATGTTATGTGTTTAAGAAGCTTGTGTACGTTGAGTTGTATTAAGTATTATTCATTCATTTATACGATTACGCGTAGATTGGCTTCTCGCTTGGATTAAAAAAGGGGGCTAGAAAAGCCAAAAAGTGAAACAAAAGAAAAACTAAAAGTGAACCTGATAAGAAAACAAGTAAATTGAAATTACATTAATAATAAAGTGATATTAAACTAAAACTTTAGGCCGAGCTAAAACAGAACTTAATTATTTAAAATTTAAAAACTATTCTAAATTATGTGCCGTGTGATTCCCGGTACCAATACAAAAAGAATAGGACCACTCCATCTCTTTCCCATGGATGTCGTAAAAAGCGACTAAGGGATAGGCTTACAAACTCGGGATTCTTTTCTAGGCGATGGGCTAGCAACCTGTCACTATTGGAATCTCAATTCTATCATTAAGCCAAATAGCTCAACGTGGCCATTCAGTCTTTTCAAGACTGTTGGCTCTGTCTACCCCGCAAGGGATATAGACGTGACCATATGTATGTATGTATGTATTCTAAATTATACATAAAAAAATATATTTTAAATTTGTTGATAAAAAATAAATCAAACTCATAAACGTTTTAAAATTACAACATAATCGGGTAAACACCCTGACTTGCCCACATGGTTAAACATTCTATCAACGATCAAAATAAGTCACAACCAGGGTAGACACCCCTGAATTTTCCACAGGCTAAAATGTGTGAAATTATATATGAATTAGTCTTAGAAACAATTATCACTCTTCTCATCAGTCTCATAGTCATAAAATGTGCTGCACTCCTGAACTTAGCTTTTCAGACAGGAACTGTATATACAGAGACTAGATAAGATAATTGGATAGTAAAATGTGACGCGAATTTATGTATATTAGTGAAGAGTTTCTTGCTAAATTTATAAAAACAGAGATATAGTTTTCTGTTTGTGATATTTATTGGCTACGAGCGTTTTCCTTCCGTTTTCTATGTAAACAATTACTAGGACGATATTATTCATCATTGTACGATTATACTTCTCCGTTTCTATATAAAGTTCATCATACAAGATTACATAATTGATTTTCAAATACAAAAAATAATTTACTTTTTAATCCTCGAAATGACGGTTGGTAAAATCATAATTTTTTAAGTGTAATTTGTGTTTATATTTGCTATGATATTGGCATGTACTTACTGATTAACCCAATGGAAAACTGTTAGAAACTGCTTTTTGCGTTAAGTTCAGTTATTGTACTATACAGATTGTATTTTGTACAATCTATACTAATATTATAAAGCTGAAGAGTTTGTTTGTTTAAACGCGCTAATCTCAGGAACTACTGGTTCGAATTGAAAAATTCTTTTTGCGTTAAATAGACCATTTATCGAGGAAGGCTTAAGGCTATATAACATCATGCTGCAACTATAATAAGTATAATAATAAATAATGGAAAATTATTCATCCTTGAGGGCTTCAATGATGCCCAAAATAACTATTCCACGCGGACGAAGTCGCGGGCACAGTTAGTAAAATATAAATTAATATATACTGCTGTGATTTTTTTAAAGCTTAATTTAGAATGTTTTTAAATTTTTGAGCTAGTAAAAACAGTACGGATCCCATTAAATAAGAAAAATGGAAATTTTAGTACTTTTATCAGTTGGGTAACGACGCTTTCTAGCGACGCCGACGCCGCCGCGTCATTTTTGGGGTTATTAAACCTAAGATGAAAAGTTGTAAACCCTGTACAAATTTTTATTATCTACGTTAGCCGCTGAGGCATAATTAATCCTTATTAATTCATGATCTATAAAGATGGGCGTCACTACAAGCGGAACTTTACCTACGTAAGATAAGGTTCTGGATGAAACCCAAACTATATAATTATGTAGGAAGATAATATAGATCTATTAAAACATTTAAAAATATTTTTTAGAAATATACGTAGTTGATGTTGAAATTTTTTAAGCCCCAGGAGAAAATACGCTATAAATTGTTTAATATAACATTATGTGTATTATAGGAATATTTTATGCTCAAAATGAGAGATAAATTTTAATTTTTTTTTTAACCTTATTTGGGAAATTTCAATACAAAAATCAATATAAAGTCAAAACCACAAAACCTATTTAAACTGGGCGTACTTACTGATATTTAGTTCAGATGACGAATGGAAATATTTTGAAAATTTCTATGAGTGCCCCGGACAAAATGTAGTAGGTACCTATCACTATTATAGAAAACAGCATATACCGAATACGGCTTGTTGAATGACACATATCTACGAAAACTACATGATGTTTACAAACCGCTTGTAAATTAGGAGGCGTTAACAGCCTGTCCAGTGAAATATGACTCGGTTGCTCTCTGATGACAGTATCGCGTCTCCAGCCATTTACACCGAAATGCACGCCAAAGATTTCGCGGAAAATAATAAAGCCAACAAAGCTATAAACCGCCAGATTGTTAGAAAATTGATTAGAAGGAAAAGAAATGATACACATAATCACAACTTTATCCCTCTCGGGGTAGAGAGAGCCGAAAGTCTCGGCCACGATTAGCTGCGTGGCATACCTAATAATTTATGTAAAGGAAATGATGTTTGTACAAAATGTCATCAAACTAGATTGGAAAAGTATTTGTTTACTCGTAAAGTCTTAACATATCCCTCATCAATATATTTTTCCACTGACAGAGAAGGTCTTGGTTCACTATGCAATATCCTCATAAAGCAAGCATGTTAGTTTTAATTCGATAAAAACTCTCGTATTAACGCATCACTACAATTCTATCGTACGTACTGCTTTTGCTTTGTACATCTCATAGTAGGCCCCCATGTTACGAGTACATTGTGCCTTGTCTCGTCTAAAAATAAAATATTCATAAAGATCTAGTTTATTGTAATGGTATAATAGAGAATTTTTTTCATGTATCGTTCTTGTACTATGTAAAATGTACATGCAACAAGAAAACAGCCGGTGTGGGCGTAGGCTGACTTTTATCGGACTATTTACCTGCATCGGGTAATGTCCTATTGTTCGACATGTACTGATAGAAATCAAGTTTATTCAGGTTACAAATTGCATTGGATTATGTTTTTTTTCTTGGTAGATAGATGAGAACTGAATATAGAATGAGAAAGATACAGCTGAACGTGGCCTTTCAATCTTTTCCAGACTGTTAGCGCTGTCTACTCCGCAAGGGATAGATGTATGTAGATAGATAACAAGACAACTTGCTAAGTGAGTAGGTAATTACATGCAAAGGTATTATAAATTAATACAATAATAGTAATGAAATACACGTTTACCTTTAATAATGAACATTTAAGCTCTTATCTGATGATGACATGCATTAATTTCGCATGCAGGAATCAGGAAACTCATCCTTTTAAACGTGTTAATTTATATGTTCGAGATTCAGCTAATAGATACGTTTAATGAGATATTATAATGTACATTTATATCAAGTTAACCGGTTTATATGATGTAAATTAGCAAAATAATATTGTTGTACGTGTAGAGCAGTGTAGCGACATTAAAATAAGGTGTGTGAATTACTTAAATTTTTCGAATCATTTGAAAGACTAAAATGACAGAAGTGAAAAATTCGAATTAAATAGGTATTCGCGTTATTTTGAGTTTTCAATATTCTTGGAGGACATGTCTTCAAGTATCAATTTGTAGCTATTTCTTAAAGCACTATTATTTAAGTGGGCGTGCACCCACTTAAAAATAACGCAACATTGATTTCGTTGTAGATAGCAACAACGCACGATAATAGTGTTAATTAGTTTTTCATACCTTTGCATAAAACTTGAAATCGTATTTATCGTCACAGTTGCAGGGATAGATTTAGGTAAGTTAGTAATTTTTCTTAATTTAAACTTAATATACGTCAAATGTGAAACACATGGACTTAATGCCATAAGGCATCTTCAGGGCTGCACACAAAAGACACGCCTACAAATTTATTAGATAAATTAATTGGTTGAAAAGCATTATTCTTCCAAGCGTGTCGGTGGTCGAATCGGTAAGGTGCCCGGTTAAAATGCGTGTTGCGCATAAAGACACCGGTTCGAATCAAACCGCGGCCATGTGCCAATGACTTATTTCGAAATTATGTAAGTAGGTATGTACTTTGAACACTATTTTATTTTATTTTGAATACCTATTAACCGATGCTCTTACGGTGATGGAAAACATCGTGAGGAAACCTTAAAATCCAAAACGGATTAAGATTGCGGAGAACTCCTGCAAAGGTTGCGGAGGTCAGATGGGACTCGCTTCGTGTAAACACTTGACTCACCCAATGCAGGATCCATGGTCAAGGCCCCCCCGGGTTGCAACCGGGACTAAAGCCAGGAGGAAGAGGGCACGTTTTTCCTAAAATTTATTCAATCGTTTTTGTTCATAATGAAGTTAAATATAGACTATGTTTTATAAAAATTCGAGATAGGTATCAAAAAGCAACACAACAATAAAGCAGGAAAATATATCATTGCCAATTTTCGTCGGTAAATGCGTTTTCATCCAATCAATCTTTTTCTCGACTAAAATCAAAGTTTTGTATCCTTAACAATTAGGTAAATTGATATTTTGGTTTGCAATGATATTTTTTTAATTTAGTAGGTACGTTTACCCCTACTTTTAATTAATTAATTTAAAACAATAGGTAAACTTAATGCTAATACTATTATCTAACCGTCAACCTTTAGAAATTTCATCAAGTTATTAAACGGCACTTATCCAAATATTCTACAAATGGGAGCAGAAGTGTGATGTTTATTTTTCTACGAGTATAGATATTATTATAGAAACAGGTGTTTTTACTTTTCGTTACTATGCTATGATAACATTATTTTCTGCATTAAAAGTAGATATTTTCTTATATTTACATAAGTTTTTTTTTAACAAAAAGACAGATCTAGTACCCTGTAATACACGTGAGGGCAGACTTAGTATTGGATCTGTCTCCTTGTCATCTGTCACCTTCTCCATTACGCCAGAAAGCGTGAAATGAATAGGTGAGTGTATGTAGAATAATCCCAATCCCAATCACAGTAAAACCACTGGCCCTACTTATATTGATGGAGTACTGAAAGGAACATGGGTTGTTTAAAAGGTAGCACATTGTAAAGTGATATTACAATTTCAGGTACAATAATATTTTATCAATATACATGTCTTCCTCCCATAGTATAGAGAATAAGCCTTCTTTTGAAGTAGAGTGCGAAATGCGTAGGTCGTCCTAAGGAGTTATAAATCTGTTCTGATTGTCCGGAGAAAATCGTGAAACAGTGTAGAGGTGGGCAGACACAGTGAAACATCGTAGGCGGCAGATTTATACCATCTTCCGCCTAGAACTAGCTCGTATGAACTATATTAATCTTTTGGAAAAGAAAGTTGTACGTCTGTGTCCCTGTAGGTATGTATTGATGTACATATGCTTGATTTATCCTACGGAAACAGTTCACTGATTGACTGATAAAGGATGCTATACTTTAAGTTCACCTGTGGTTGCTTCAAGGGTTTCAATTAATTTTTTAAACAAATAAATAGTTTATCGTGATCCTTTATCTAGAGGTAAGTATACATTGAAAGTGTAATTGATATCACCTGATTTTGTTTTTCATTCATTCATTTCACTTTTAAAGTAACCCAGAGAAACTCACGTAGCCTTTAAACATATCACGTTAAATGTAAAAATTGGATTTCCATATGCTAAGATCCTTACAGATCT
Organism: Amyelois transitella; assembly: GCF_032362555.1. Taxonomy (NCBI): domain Eukaryota; kingdom Metazoa; phylum Arthropoda; class Insecta; order Lepidoptera; family Pyralidae; genus Amyelois; species Amyelois transitella. Next base: position 6,701,284 of record NC_083519.1, on the reverse strand, counting down.
CAAATGGTTTAATATACTTTCCAAAATTTTGTCCAATAAAAGTGTAAAAATATAATAGACAGAGTACAACTTGTAAAATCCAGCCATAATAATTTTTCATATATCCTTGATATCATGAACACTACTTAATCAGGTTAAACACGTACAATTTTAAAAAGAAGTACTTTATTTTGTATTGATATGCAAAAGTGGTTTTTGACATAGAATGTTAATTTATATTATTCCGATTAACTATATATGTAGTTGACGTTAAGAATATTTATTTTTTACTTATATACTTACCTACATTACAAATTCCATTCAAATGCACGTTCGCATACCTAGATTAAAACCATTTGTAGAGTTTCAACATGTTGATGTTAAATTGAGTTTAATAAATGGTTAAATTTTACAAAACACTAATATCACGTAATATAGACAGAATATGTATGAAAAAAGCGTACACTAAATCCTTTGACTAAATTCACTGAAAACTCAGCAGTATCTACATTCAATTAGCAATGTTGCAAACCTAATAATAACGTTAAAAGTTTATGGTTGATACAAATTTGAAAAAACTTCTTTTACTATTATTTTATCATAACCATTCCTTTAGTATCAAATAGTTGAGTGACATAATTGAACATATTTTGAAACCGCATAAAGTAATAGATTTTGCGAGATGTATGAGTACAAACATACCAATAGAAAACCACTCATATAAATCAAGTCACTCACATGACGTTATCATATGTATAAAGTTACGCATTAATTTCCAAGTTTTTTATTCCGATTATTGTTTTATTATTTCCGAGTTTCCGAGTGTGAATTACTAACGGAAAAACAAATGATTAAGTACTTTATGGCGGAAAAAGGGGTTTCTTATCTTTTGTTTACTTTAAGTACGTAGAGGTAATTATGTTTACTAGTTCACATCACGATATTCGTGATACGTATAGGCTCCGATGGCTTGTCTAAAAATAAACTAGGAAGACTAATTTTGTGATATTTTTAAGGCGACTGTACTAATAGGATGCTTTACTGTAAAAGTCTTCGAACGTTCGTCTCTTCAAAGAAAGTTGTTATCAAGTTATAAATAAAAATATTGTAGGAGTTTCAACTGAAGGCTTGCCTGCTGCTACCAGTTTATCTCAATATTTTTCACATTTTTATCCCGCTTTTGTCCTTTCTTTAGACAGAACGCTATGCCTATACAGGTTTCCTCACGATATTTTCCATAACGGTTACCAGTTCATCAAGAGTATAAAAATCAGACATGTTTTGCACATTGCCAAAAATTGCATATTATTTTCTTACTCAATCATTCCAATCAATAACTTATGGGCAAAGTTGTTTGTCCAGTTTAAGTAAATACTTCTAGCAGCTTCCATTGAAATATGATGCCTGATCGAGAGAAAATAGTAGTGTGTCAATAATTGAACAGTGTAAGTGGCACGAGTTACGCTTTTACGATGGATGTCTTTTTATTTGCACGATCAATTACACATGTACAGTTAGCTGCACATTAATACACGTGTGTACATTCAGCTGCACATTAAGCTCTTCAACTTCCTCCTGGCGATAATCCCAGTTACATCGCACCTTTTGACAATAAATTGATCATGGTAAAGGCTACTTTATGAATGTGCTTGTTACTTTTAGTCGCCTTTTGCGACATCTATACGATATATATGCAGTGACACACTGAAAATATGTAGAAAATCATTACCTACCCCGTTAACTGCTAGAAAAGAGGTTCGCCGTTTACATTTTTTGTAAAAAAGCGAGTGACAGTGAAAGTAATATTTATGTGCTATGCTTCAGAAGTTTAAATGAAACAAAATTTTGCATGTTTTTGCATTCTATGTAACATTAAATTGCATTATGCAGGGAAAAAGTAATAAACTTATTTTTATTTTATTTATTTGTCTTGTTATTTTCTATTTTGTATAGCAGCGGATATCAATAAAGTCATTGAATGTTCGACAAACGACACGAATATATTATGTTGTTTTACTAAAAAGCATTTTGTCTCAATGAGTTATCTTAAATAAACAATACGGTTAACATAAACATATGATAGGTGCATAGATTACGAAGAAATGCAGGTTCATTAGTTGATAACAAGAGACGAAAGAAAATTAAAGACATGAAATTTAGACATTGAGGAAAGTTCGATAAAACCACAATATTATAAGAATGGTGTTTTTTAAATCTAATATAAATTAATCAGAACGTTTACTATTTAATTTAACGGAAATCATATCCATAAAATAAAATAATAAATTTTAACAATTCATTTGTTACTAAGTGATTCATTGGAAAGGGAACCTGTTAAAATATGAAAGAACTAGCTTTCCGCCCGCGGCTTCGCCCACGTGTAATTCGGTTATATATAGCGTTTTTTAATGATCTCGACAGGGCTTTTTCTTCCACAGGCTGAAATCTTGTTACAACTGGAATTAAAAATTAAAAATCAAAATATTTGTAGTGTGTAATATGTAGTTTCGCGTATGTCCGCTAGGGGCGCTGCTAAAATTACACGATAAATTAAAATATTTTACGCTACCTAGCTAAATGACGGTAACGAAACCATAGCGCGATCTATCTCGATGCCATCGCCATCTATCGAACATCGAGACAACTCGTGATAGTTAATAGAAAATAAAATTCGGGTGTTTTATTTATGCATACCGATTACGCCGAGATTTATGGACCGATTTACGTGATTCTTTTTTTGTTCGGTAGAGTATACTTTCAAGTTGGTCCCGTTGTTACCTAGTCAGGATCTGATGATGGTATTCCAGGGAAATCAAGGGCAAACCTCAAATTTACAGGCAATTACGTTTTTGACAATTTCATAGATCTGTTTAAGTATTTGCGTCTGATAGTCATCATCCCATGTGAATGAGCTGATGATGGAAGGTACAACTCCTCAACGGTTAGGAGTTGAAAGAAAATTCTTACGAAGTTATACGTACATGTGAGGCTATTAGGTTGACCTGATAATAAAAAGTAAATCTCATTAACGTTAAGAATTTAGGTGAAAATGGATGCGGACAAATTTCGTCTCTTCACTTGTTTCCTTTTAGCTGTTTGTATGGGTAGTGTTAACACAAAAAAGGGATTTAAAGGCGTGATGTTATTAATGTTATGCATGTATGTACATAATTATGTATGTTATTATGTATGTTAAAGAGACGACTGAAAGTTGTCATACAAAGTCTTTTTTTTTAAGGATGGGAAATCATCAATTGACCTCTCCCGCTCTGGGTGGAACGGAAGGGAGTGTCAGACTTTTACTGACTAAAACCCACCTCGTTCCTTCAGTTGCCCTTTGCGTTCCGGGGCCACGGTATCTCGTTAGAACTTTCTCGCAGCCCCGGCTCAGTTTATCCCGTTTCCCCCCCTTGGGGGTTGACATTTCAAAAATCCCTTCTTAGTGCTCACTTATGTTACTAAAGGAACCTCTGTTCAAAATCTCAGACTCCTATACCGAGCGGTTTCGGCTGTGCGTTAATAAATCAGTCACCCAATCGCACCCCCTAAATCACGATTGGAGGGTAGTTTGAAAAAACTTATAATGTCAAACATATTTACTTGCCTATGTACGTGTTCATGCCAAGTTTCAAGTTTATAAACCCAAGGAATAAGATTTTTCATAGAAACGTTTTTACCCCTTTTCCCCCCCTTGGGGGTTGAATTTCCAAAAATCCTTTCTTAGTGCTCCCCTACATATCCCAAGGAACCTACATTCCAAATTTCAGCTGTCTACGACCAGTAGTTTCGACTGTGCGTTGTCTGTCAGTCAGTCACTCAGTAACGGAAGAGTTTTATATATATAGATATAATACCAATAAATGATTATTACGTTATGTAGATCATAATTTAACCTACATTACTCAATTAATCGACAATAATTCTTTGATAATAATTATCATCTAATATTCCATCAGATTAATAATTAGATACGTGACTTAATACACGTAAGTAAAAAATAAATTGGTGCATTTATAATATATTTAGAAAACATCAGTTAATTTCCTTCCCTACAAAAAGATGGACTTTGCAATTTCATCTATGAATTTAATAGATAAAACATGGCCATTCATTACTATCGCGTGATATTAAATAAATAGCTAACTATTGCTTAATTACTACATATTTATCAGTGAAAACAATTCAGACTTATTTAACATATGTCTCAGTCTACAACATTTGATAAACTTTAACCTCAGAAAAAGTCTATCATTTAAGTACCTATACATACACACACTATCAGTATATTTCATAATTTTTGAAAGAATAAAGACTACACAGTAAAAGAGTACTATTACATCAATTTATTTTTCAAAACTGTTCAAAAGGAGTAAATTTTGAAATAATTCATAGTTACATTACTACCACTTTGTATAAACTTATCAACTAATTTTCCCCTTAACTTTAAATTTTTTTATTAAATTATGAATATATTGAAGGTTTTATTTGGCAAAAAAAAACGCACGCATAGTATCCGGGATCGCTAAGTGCACGCACTGATCCGCGATAAATAATAACAAGTGATAAGGCGATAACACAAGGACGTTGCTACTACTGAATGACCGTCATGCAAGACTGCATTGATACATCGATAATTTATCAAAAAATCTCTATCTAGGTCCTATTTCTGTACTATTCGTGTCACTTAAAAGCGATGAAATTAATACTTATTGTTCAATATTGTTACGATCTTAAAACAAGGATCGTAATATAAAAGTCTTCCGTAACTGAGGGACTGACAGACAACGCACAGCCCAAACCACTAGATCTAGATCTAGGCTTCAAATTTGGCTTGTAGGTTCCTTTTGGGGAGGATTTCCCAAAATTCCCACGGGAACGGGTATTAATGGGATTTTTTTTCGCGCTGCTGGTGTTCTCTAGTAATATACAATGTTCAGCATTCGGTCAGCTATTAGCACAACACAAAAGTTCACTTTAATTTAAATCTTTATGATTTGCTGAAGATATACATATACGAGTACTACCTCTTTGGGACAAATGCGTGATTTTAATAAAGGTGAGACATCTTAATCTGGCAGCAGAATGCAAATTTGTGCTGTAGCTAATGTAATGTTTGTTTTAACTTTTTCATCTATATGGAGCGATAAATCACTCGTTTCACAACCTTTCAGTGAGTCACTATTTGAAAAAAAAACCCCACTAGCAAAGCAGCCTCATTTACATATTATGTAATTTGTAATTGGACGGCTTTCTGTATATTTGAAATAGGTGAGCACGGCTTAGAAGCAAGCGGATAAAATATACAAACATTTCAACGCGATGCACTTTTGTTTATTTCTTCTAAACTAATTTCACGAGGCGCCACTTTGTACAGACCTACATACTCGTAACATGAATTTTTATAAAAAGGTTTCGTTTTTAAAACTTCATTATAGACTATGGGTAAGATTAAACAAGATACGTAATGCCCAGAACCATGAAAATAAGAGGAAGATTACATACCTATACCACGGAACAAATCTGACTCGACCTATTAGATCACTATCATCACTACTCACTACGTAGGTACTCGTATTAAATAGTAAACTCTCTCTTTTTTCTCTGCTGTATAATATATAATAATCTCGGAAAATTGTTAACAGATTCGGTTGTCGTTTGAAATGTTGGAAATGTTGGGTATTCTGATGAAGGTTTTTATCTATAAATGCTACCCTGTGAAGCCGGCGCCGGTCGCTAGTGTTTCATTACACCCAGCTGACAGTTTCAACCATTTCATTCTATAAAAAATGATTTCAGTTAATTTAATAAGTGCCACATAAGTAGTGATGGGATATAGTATGTACGATACGATACGCTATTTACGAGTATACTTTAAGACACTGTTCTAACAACTATAACAAACTCTGTCACTGAGATACAAAACATATAAAGTAAACAAACTTATTCCACGAAATATTCAAGTTTTCTGACCATCGGAAATTACGCGAAAATCGGGAACCGTGGTTCCGTAGCCCAGCAATAAAATTTTAACGATTGCGCTTGCGCATCGCACCGAGCGATTTCTAAAATAAACTGTCTACGATCCACGAGAGGATCGATTGAGTTACCTAGTGGATGCGGCAGTCGATTAATGTTTTATTGATATTAATACACAATGAGCATCGTTATAATCCTCATAAAACTAAGGAAGTAATACTATTAAAAAGTACTTATATACCCGTATTGATTAGAATAGCCACTGTAATATTTGCCGTTTACATTTCTAGCATATATAACAAAATAAATATACGAGTATAAGTAACCTCCATTACTTGGTAATCTGAGCACAAGGGCAACGTTGACACAAGAAATGTATTGATCAAAAAATCAAACTGGCCTATATCAGATGCCTGGATCAACTTCTGTTCATAAAACAATGTTTTCAAAAATATTCACGAGATAAAAATATACATTCGTGGCATGCGGAAAACCAGACGACACGAAACAAAATTTGTAACTCCATGTTTCATGATCTATTTTCGCGCGAATCTCCTTCAGATCGGACGCGCAAGTTCAGGGAAAATGGCGAAAAGTTTTATTGAACTCTGGAAATTAGGGCAACGTGTCACCGCTTTACGGGATTATTTGCCGAGGTGTCTTAGCTTCCTGGCGTTAATCCCGGTTACGTCTCTGGAAAATGCCCGGGTATAGCTTTTGACCATGATCCTGGATTGGTTAAGTCAGGTTTTTGCACAAAGAGCCTCCCGTCTGACCTCCGCAACCTTTCACGGGAACCTATATATTCCATAGTAGTAAAAATATGCACTAGATAAATGTGCCTATTCCCTACCCTTTTCTACTAGTTACTATGGAGTCATACTATCCTAAAATTCTGGGGACTCGGCACAGTCTATACGGAGGTGTGTCATTTACAATTTACGAACTCGGAGTATTGAGGCCGCGTCTGGCCCGTCGGGTCCACCAGATTTCGATGTAATCACGTACGACCTAAATGCGTTAACATAGTTGCGGGCCACATCACACATATGTGGTTTGGAGCACAAGAAACTTCCAAATGAACCCAATGCTTTTTAGAATACAAAGATGTTTGTCCTACTTGAACCGGGGCATGTTTGTCATCAAAGTAATATAATATCAGGTATATAATAGTATATTATATAAAAGGTATCGAAATTGATGTCTCATGTCATTTGGTTTTCTTTGAGTATATACATTACCAAATACATAACATTCATGTCTATGTGCGACAAAAATTTCGTTTAGCAATGTATAAATGATACGCGTGCGAAGCCGGGGCGGATCGCTAGTTTAATTCAAAAAAGTAAATTAAGATTAAGACAGATCGTTTGCTATCAGTTCATTAAATACTGGTTATTTACTGAACTTAAAAATAATTATGACTTCGTGTGGACTGTGTAATTTAAAAAAAATATTACTTATATTCACTTTCTGGTTTACTTCACGCCAAATTCAATTCACACCAAAAATGTTCGACGGAAATGACGCGTTTTTTTAAATAATCAATTCCAATGCTAATTTCACTGGTGCGATTAATTTATTATGTATTCTGCACGTGCATGCTACTTATTTGTGGGAAGATGTACTACCGCTTTGCCAACTACTGTGTAAGAAAAAAATTTGACATTTTTTATTTAGCTTGAGAAAATTCTGGAGAAAATTTATTCAGTGGTAGATTGAGAAGACATTTTTTTATTGTAAAAAATTAAATAAAACTGACACTAATATTATGATATTCCTGATGGGAAGCAACTTGGAATGACCTTGAAAAATAAATAAAATTAGGCATTTCTTACCTTAATAAAGTAACCAGCATCTTATCAATCAAATAACCAAAACCCGTCACAATATATTCCAGTCAGTCGATATGGTACAACTCGATATAAAAATGAACAATTCAAGTGGCCGATACCTCAAAGATCATGGCATGATTTATGTCGTAAATATCTAACAATAGGACCTTCCACCTTGACGATATGGTGTAGTGTAATGCGGCCGCCGCAAGTTCAAGGGCGCCGTTCAACGACCGACTTATCATTACCATTCAATGAGAGACAATCATTACTGACGCTGTTCTCTGTTCTAATACTAGTTAGTGATCATTGTTCTACATTGAACAGAAGAAACAGTTTATACAAATGCAGTTTAGTTATTCTAAACTTATACTGTGTTTCGTCATTGTTCAAAAGTAGTGGTCATTGTGATTTATCTAGATTATTATTATCTTTAATTGAAACTTTGATATTAACTGACATGTATGCTTTCGTATTTAATAAATGAAAATGTGAAAACATTGAAGATATGAAAATTTCTAATACTCGTAGACAGTGAAAAAATAAATAGAAAGTGTGTTAAGAAAGAACAAAATCACCATCTTAAATTTAACCGTGGAATTTCGAAAACGTTAAAGAACTACAAACTGAAAAACAATGAAGATATAAAAATAATAGTATAGAAAGCATCGACGATGGGTGTATATTTAGAAAGCATTTGTATTTTACTGATATTGAATTACGTTACGACCGTCGGATAGTCAGGGCCACGTTTCTGTGTTCATCTTGAGTTCATGGTGAGGGCTACTTTTATTGCCACAGTCCATTTTACCATTTCATTGACGTAATCCACTTGCAAGCTGCCTGCCCAATGCTGATAAGCAAATTTAAAATCAGGCGATACTAATTTGATAACGTCTGCTGAATAACTGTTGACGTGCAGAATAACATGTTACAAATATTTTGTTTTAGTAGGTCATATATTTTTACACTATATCGGCAAAGGTAATCGTTTAGTTCATTAAGAAGCTAAACACGATTTTCGTAAGAACAAAGACGATAATTAAATTACCAGCAGGAGGTTGTAGGAAGTTTTGCGAGTGACTATTAACCCTCGACCTGAGATGGAAGATTGCTGGACACTTCTCACGAGTTTATTGCGAAAATTAACAACGACAATTTAATTGATGAAAACTACTCTTAGAGGTGTTTCGAGGCCAACATACGTAACACTTCTAAATGAGATAATATACGACACATTAATAAGGCTTCTGACTGATCGAGGCTATCAAATAAATAAAATTTTCAGGCAGTTTAAACTTCAGTTTGTATTAAACAAAAATAATACATGAAAGTCTAACAAAAAAGTTGCATACCTGATTTGTAACCTGAAAGTTGTAGGTGCATATGAAAGGCTTTTTGTTCTTTACAAAAATATGGAGTGGTCCAGTGGTCCTATCCCACATGCCAGAAATCACTTTGCTTAGATAATGAGAGAATGCATGACTTTCTGATAATAATGAAAATGGAGCAACACAAATTCAATTAGATATGTGAATCACCGTTTACTGAGGCAAATATGTAAATTAAACTAATCGACAATTAATTATGATAATATAACTGGTATAAATTTTCTCTCGAATCTCAAACTTTTCACGAAGTAAATATACGTGATAAATAGGTGACCCATTTGCAAAATTTGTAAACTGCAATAGCAAAAGTAATTTACAAGTATCGACTACAAGGCCTCTTGTGCCTAATAACTAAGAATGGTTTCTGCTAACCAATGACAATGGCAAAAATTAACACCTCTCAAATACGGTCATTCACCTGTGAAATTTCGTTAAGACAAATACGAATGAAAAGAATATTTTTACAGTTGTCGCATAATAAAAAAGAATAACGTAAGTAACGCTATATTATAATATTTTGGAACACTTACAAGAATTTATCTTAAAATTATTAATTTCATAGAATTTTTAATAAGAAAGAAAGAATTTTAAGTATATTATCTACCAAGAATTTCATTGATTATTAACGACAAAGACGAGTCTATCAAATGCCAAAGTTCAGAAATGTCACCTGAGCTACACGCATTTATAATTATTTCCATCAAGTTCATAATTTATTTCATTTAACTATAAATAAAGCTCTATCTTGTGACTCAATCTCGATCGAAATTTGTTGGATCGATTTAAATATAAAGAGGAAAAATAATTTCATTCTAACTACTTCGCCGTAAAATGTTCCGGAAATAAAATTGATCTTTACTTAATAGTTAAAAAAATTAAAGCTTAAACTAAATATAAAAACAACCTTTTGTTAATCTACTTATTACTCAAGTAGTACTTAAGTAAAATTTAAACCTTTCGAAATTTCACCAAAGTCAGTCTGTCAAAAACATTACCCAAAAAGATAGTTATTTCACTTCAACTTTCAACATCACAAAAAAAAATATAGGTAGATAATCTTTTGAGTTAAAATAATTTTTGAACTTTAAAATACCATATAACACGTAACATAAAAAATGCTACTTACCTAACTTAAAAGTCCATTTAGGATTGGCGCGTGCCAGTCTTGCAGCTTCTGCAGATTAGACGTAGACGGTATTTGCCGGTGAAAGTAAAATTTTTCGCGAAGCCGGCAGCCGGCAATTTATTCACTATAGTGAAAAACGTGGAGTCGCGACACCGGGTATAGTTCGCGCCAACTATGAATAACACGTGTTCGAAAATGAAAAATTTAATTCTTCCGATTTTGACTGAAATATTAAAAACAAGAATATTGTCGATCGTCTGATTTTTTTAATAAAAGTGTTCGAGATGTAAATCGTATCGACAGCGGCGTGGATCGTGGAGTAGAGCCGATCGGTGATCGGAGCGCGCGTCGCTCGGCGCGGCTTGTGAACTACTGATGCCTGCGTTTCGGTTTCTGCGTCAGCGCACCCGGTTACAGAGTTATTTATTCAATTTTAAATAAGTATTGAAAACTTGAGGAAGCTTTTCAGCTTGATTCTGCGCTTTCATTTCTGCAACAGCACTAGTAAAATATTCAATTCATTTTGTATTGTTTTTTTAAATGTTTATTGCTAGGTCTTCAATAAAATTATAATAAGCACCTATTAAGAATTGAAAAGAACCTAAAGTCTATATTTTTCCTTGGTTTTCGTTGACGTAGACTGAAAAATAAAGTTTAGATTCATTAAGCAACGAACTTAAAAATTTTACTAGCTATCACTCTTGCGAACTCTTCAAGTCAAAGACTGGATATTGTAACGTCAAAAGTACACGAAGATTACAGAAATATACATTGAATTATAATACCTACTTTGAATGAGTTCAATATAGTTTGATTTAATAGAATTTTGTGATTATCGCCGGCCGAACGATGACCCGTAGAGTATCAGAAGTGCGACCTGTTATCAATAAAGTTATAAGTGTAGTAACGGATATGAGCCTTTTATTATACCTAGATTTCAACTTAATTACTTTAATATTAATCATGTAACATCGTGTTTTAACTCATTAAAGTTTCATTACTACAATTAATTCTCTTGATTTCTTATTTATATGAATATTTTGAAAGGTACATACATATATTGTTCATGGTTAAACAAACGAATTAGTTTAAGGGATCGGCCTTTTTTATGATAGCCAGTAAGTAATTCATTAAAGTTATGAACCTAATAACTGAGAACAAAGTTTTCAAAAAATAAAAGATGGTACGAGTACAAGATGATACAAGTAGGTAGGAAGTAGACAGATCCAATAGTCACAATGCTTGACAACTAATGAAAGAATAATAATAGAATTTAGAGAAAGACAATCATGGGATAATCCTCTTTTCAAACCAAAATAAAGATACAACGTTTCAACGTATAATAGGTATCGGCCACCGTGAGAATTTTCTGTCAGGCGGTGTAGGAATATAGAGCCGCCGTCTAGTTAAGTTCACCATTTTTTCAAAAGTTATTGCACATTATGAGTTGTTCTTGTAGCCAGCTGCATTTCTAGCGTATATGGCAAGTAGCAATAGAGCAGACCTTACCATACTTATCAATTGCAGCTATTCAATTTTAACATTCTATTCGAGGTCTTGTTCTAGAATATCTAATATTGTGATATTGTATGCCATTACATGCCGAATGACTAAATAGAAATATAAATTAGTAAATATTTTACTCTCACTTCGAAGAGAATTTTCAATTTTGGGCTTACGTATAAATAAAATAAAATACTAAATGAACAGCTTAAGGCAGTTCAGTATTTACTTATTTGATTGTTTTACTATTGTGAAATGAGTTTTCGAAATTATTTATGCAAGTAGTTATCTATAAAACACTGTTTGAGAACAAAAATGAACTGTGTAGTAAATGTAAAATATGCATATCTTTATGGCCAAAAAATGGTTAAAAGTTCGAATATCATTACTGAACCAAAGTTTGAACATTTTCCTATTAAATTGCAACGTTCCTATGACACCACAATATATAGAGTATCACAGTCACACCAACAATTACATATTCAGCGTGACTATTAAACAAATTAGTCCCATAAACCAATTATGAAACAACGGGTAGCTGGTACCAACCATGAATTGACGATGCTATTAACTGGAAGGCCGTCCGCAGACGGTGATGTCAGCGATCACCATCTGATTTATCGACACCACTTGCCAGGATTAGGGCTACGCAACCACTGGATATAACGAATGAGATGCGCGTGAACAACTGTTGTGAAATTGAGATCAATTTGAAGGATTTAGAGACTGATCTAGGGTCCGACAGGAAGTTCGGTTTCATTTACGATAGTTCATATGAAGATGACCAGATATACTTAGTTGACCAACAGACTTCGTTTTGATTGATACTGGTATGGTAAAAGTAATGATAAATTAAACAGCAGAAAATAAGGTTCTTGATTTATAACTAACCATAACCATGCATATCATAATATAGATGTATGAAATTCCCATTAGTTCTCGTATGCTCAAAGAACGTATCAACATGTCCCACGATTCTCTATGAATTACGTTTAAATTTTGTGACTTTAGTCAAACCCTAAATTACAAGAAACACTACATATAACATATGGACCCTTAATAAATACGCTGATTCTTGTTGCATAGCATTTTCAAAGAAATCCATTTTCGATCCATCAATCAAGAGAGTTGTTGTATATCCAACAATAGTGGTTATTGTTTATTTACGAAATTATCCATCACTCTTGACGATCGATGGAGTTTAGGTAAGTCCCTGTCAATATATTGAAGGTCCTCGATCGGTTGTCGCACACTTTTTAACCCAGTTAGTTCGAGCAGATTACAAATGGTATATAACAGGCCATTTATACGTAGGAAAAACAAAATCTGATTCAATATAATCTCATACAGAGGAATAGAATCTCTTACGATCAGATAATTCGTATTTTGCATGCCAGCTCCTCATCAATTAAAATATATTACAGTCCAATATCATCATCAAACGTATATGTCGCAATGTAATAAGTTTGTTTTTACTTTTTTCTCTCTATTTTTCCGCAAAGATATCTAATATGTAACATATGTATCAAGCGAGACAATTAAATTGTTTGAAGCACATTCGCCAGGGCAGAATTCCAAAACACATATTCTTATTCTGATACGACATGAAGGAGATGAAAACGGGAGAGTAATTTTATTGTAAACCCAGTTTTGATTTAACTGCTGGCTTTTTCCTTAGTCTACATCATAAAGGAAAACTATCCGATTTAAATTCAAATTTCTATACTCTAACAACATCTCGTTTAGCTTCATATCATTGGTTTGATTATTATAAGAAACTGTTCTAGGCTAGCTATGTCATTATGTGACACTGAACCCACAGAATATAAACCCATGTAATAGAATAGCTGACACTGCAATCCAAATTTCGACACTAAACTGGAGAAGAGTACAATCTTCTTCTGAATAGGATTTTGCATTTAAAAATTCCCATCAATCGCACCCCACAGACTTACCGACATAAAAACCTTAGCTGAAATTTTACACAAGCGTAGATGAGAGCGAAATTTCATAGTAAAAACTTGTCGAGTGGGTTTAAATCCTGCGCATGTTTTTAGTCTAAACCACTCCATGACCTCAGATATTTATTGAACTAATTCTACTAGGTATATCTACTTCATAAGATAAATATTTCATGTGTGGTCTAATAAAGTCGTCAACGAGTTGTCTGCCCCCATCATTCATTAGGTCTGTCCGTGTATCTACAGGCTGTCACGCGAGTGATTTAAGCAGTAGACCATTAAATCGGTGAGTATATTTCATCTGAATGAATACCTTCTAATCCCTATGAACTGACCAGTTCCACACGTGATTAAGATTTAAAACCATAGAACAATGAGCGCATTTAAATTAATTTGATGTTATTAAATAAGTATATGCAAGCTCTAAATACTTATTTGACTGCTTGTCTGAAAATGAACTTCATATAATAAAGTATTAATAAGTTCGTATCCCATAACAGAAGTCTTGTTGAACTTTCTTTGGTCTTTTTGAGCTAGTCACAGGGGCTAACTTAATCTATGTGATAAAGTAAGTATATATTTAGTATGGATTCGGCAGATGCTAAGAAAAATATTGCCTATATTTTTAAAAATATTACCTTTATACTTGTAATACAAATTATTGTTAAAAGAAATTTTTATTGCATTACTTTAGAACTTAATATTACTTAAATACTCCTATTTGAAAAAGAAAGATATTATGTTAATAGTTATGCTTGAAATCAAAATGCCAACCATTTGCCGTATCTAAAACTGCTTATATAATACAAACATAATAATTTACCACTCATTGCAACGCTTCAACCTAATGTATGAATATGAATAACAGCAATGAATGTCCACTGAATTGAATGTCTCTAACAAAATCACAGATTAATAAAGATAATGGAAAGTAGCTGTACACTGTACATACAATTATTTTATTAAGTAGCTAGTATCCACGTATGTATTCAATATCAAAAAATAATCAAAAACATGCCTAATGTTATTTCAGCGCAAACCCGTCCGTTATTAAATAATTATCTTGCATGTAAAATGCACATTTACGTTTATATTGTCTAACTAAGTTAAAAAACTTAAGATATTAATTGTTTGCTGCATCTACCTCTTTATCTGATCTCAGGCCGCCTCTGAATCAGTGGGCACCTTGAATATAAAACACCACCGTCCAAAAAGCTGTCATAATAATCCGTCAAGCAGCGGTCAGAACCACTTCAAACAAACTGTCCAACTTCAATGAAATCACAAAAATATCTCCCGCAATACGTTTACAATACAATAGTTTATTTTGCGCGTATTCCTTTCACAATACATTCCTATTAAAAAATTTTGGTAAAGGGTATTTATATGACAAAATAATAAAGCATGTAACCATATTAAATACAGTTCCATGATTATGATTTTGAGAAATGGTTAAAAGTAATCGTCATATATGGAAAAAATAGGGTAAAATAATACCTGACCCATAACTTTTAGGACTACTGCAATAAATATTTTATTATTATCTTCGGCTTTTAATAAAACTGATTCGCTTTATTACGTAAGTGGGGGTTAACAACTGAATATCGAAAAGCGAAAATCCCATTATTTTTCATTTCAACTAATTGTTTGTGACCGTTGTAGATGTTAAATGATGCTGAATGTCTCTTGTTATTATACAAAACACTTCCTTCTTATAATACCCATGTCTGAGTTTCATGACCTCGTCTTAATTGTGTGTTAAAGCTGAGAATGAAAACGTTTTGACATTATAAATCTTGTGTCTTGGCCCGAATAAACAGCTGATATTATGTTCACGATATTAGAATTCCCATTTCTAAAACAAGATCCTCTGTAGAATCTTTGATCACAGCCATATTTATATTGTCAATTATTCTGTTGGTTATTAAAAGAGTAGAGTTTACGTGCGAACTAGGACATTTTGTATAGAATCCAACTGATTTGAATATATGAATAACGAATCTTAGAAAATATTCTGACGAATAAAATATTTGAGAAGCTTAAAATATCATAAAAATCAATTTTCGAAATTATTTAAATATATACAACATCAACATTTCCCTCTTCTTACCTATATACGGAAGTTATATAAATCAAAATTACCTTAGTATTAATAGATGGAATTCAACAATTTTATACACGCGAGCACAGCCGCGGGCTACAGTTATGCTACCCTATTTTACAGTTAAAGTGCCTGAAATAACTGGTAATAGCTCTGCTAATTCCGTACTACCACTTTCATCTCAACTGTCTGCGTTACTGCGACTATAACTATCCTCATATTATTATGAAGCACAATGTCCAACATTTTTACTTAATTTTTGAAAAAAAAAATTTAATTTGTAAAAGAAAAATACAATCAAAGATATCATTAATTTATAATAACGATCGATATTCATACTATACCTTCATTGTTTGTGTATTAAATAGATATATTTGAGTAAAGATTTTGATTTGTAAGAAAACCTTAAGATTAGAGAACATCCCAAAACGTAAATATTATTCTGGGGAGAAGATACGAAAGAAATACTTACTTACTGCAAAGTTCAGCTACGCACACTCTGTATTACTGATTAGTAAATTTTATAAAATCGTAAATTCTTATAAGTAAACATTTTGATTTCAGTAGGTCTATTTTGTTCTTTAAAATTAAGTAAATCAATCTCCAATATCATATTTGTTACCATTTCAGCTATCAATTAATAGCTTAATTAGCAGAATTAATAATATGAATGTAAAATATAAAAATGAGTCACGAGCGATGTATTTTTATAATAGAGTATCGAAATTAGTGAAAGTATTTCCGCTTGTAAACTTACCGCCTCGTAAGAAAAACATTGCATTGAAAAACTGTAAATAGTATTATTAAAAATAGAAAAAAATATAACATTGAGAATGTATGTAGTAAGTAGTTGTCACACGAATTCTCCGTTGATTTTAGATGCCTAATCTGTGTCCGGCGTTTTGCCAAATTGTATGATTTACAATAGGCCGGGTGGCGAGACACGTCCGGCATATAAAATAAAAAAGAGCACAGAAAAATCTCTTGAAGTAGAAATAGGAAACAACAAAATTTACTTTTTTAATTTAATTTATTTGCATTGCCAACAGTAGTCACAACATAATAAATAAAAAAAAAATTCATAACTTAATTACTACTTAGTAATTTATCATTGGCTGTTTTCCATGCTATCGGTTTATAGGTTGCTATGTATAAAAAAAATACTTTAATAAAAAAGTTCAATACTTAAACCTAACTATACAGACCTACCTTAATATACATTATATTATTTTTATCTCAAAAATTG